>NW_022900941.1:26567144-26651423 GCF_012274545.1 Fukomys damarensis | reverse complement strand
AATTCCATAATCACTAAAAATTTTTTTTTTCTTTTTGTGGTATAGGTAATTGTACCCAAGTCCTTCAGACTGAGCTACATTCCTATTCCTTTAAAACTTTTTTTACGTAGAAAAGATCTTCTTATGTCACTCATTTTCCAGACTGGTCTAAAATTTGTGATATCTCTCCTCTGCCTCCCATAATGTTGAAATTACTGGGTTGTGTGCCGTCACACTTGCCTGGCCCTTTTAAAGAAACATAAATAAATAAACAGGGGATACAGGTGTAGCTTAGCAGTAGAGTGCTTGCTGAGCATCACAAAATATATAAAAATCAAAAGTGAAAAATCTTAAAATGAAACAAAGAATTTCTTTCCTTTACTCATCCTTCCCCCAAGTCTACCTTTATAAACCCCCTCCTTTCCATGCAGATATGAAGGATAATGTGGTTTTCCAATTCCCATATATTGTTATAAGTTTTCTAAATGTTTTATTTTGATCTAGAAATTAGTGAATAACTTCTTATCCAAAATTTTTCTTGATGCCCTTAATCTACAACCTCATTTTTGGTCCCTTGGGCAAATACCAAGTCTCTTGGCTGTACTTTTTCTACTTAAAACCTGGTGGCTTCTCTCTAAAGAACTATACTATTAGATTTTCTTTTTTCAGACAAGGACCAAAACAACAAGCACAACATTCAAGGTGAAAGAAGGCACATAGACAGAGCTATGAAGAAATTAGGACCCTTGTGAGAGCTATTGATGCTATATGATATAACTGTGAGCTGCAACTGTTGCCTCTGGAATAGACTAAATTATGGTTTGACACAGTTCCAGGACAATATATCAATATATGAAATCCTTTTTTTTCCAGTTTAGTTGGCAAATCACTCCTTGAGCTCAAAGAATGTATGCTTTTATTTTATAACTTTATAAATTATATCATGTTCACATTAATATTTGCGGAAATATTTCTCACACTACTCAACTATTCTTGAGAATGCATTTAGTAATTTTTTAAAAGTATGTTAGCTCCTAAACTATGGTAAAATTAAAGGTTTGAAGAACTATCATGTCTATTCCTCTGTTCCTGTCAATCTCCTACCAGTATTCCAGTAAGTCAACTCCTGCTGAAATTTCAGTGGAAAAGAAGTCTGACAAGTGTAATTTCAGGGCACATCCACTTTGACAATAGAGGAGATCAGGAGAAAGCCACAAAATGGATACAAGAATGACTAGGTAAAGGAAACTTGAATATTTCACACATTGGAATATTATTCACCCATAAAGAATGCAATTGTGTCATTTGCATAAGAATGGATGAAACTTCAGGCCATAATGTTAAGTAAAACGAGTTGGGCACACAATGTGAAATATTGCATGATTTTTCTTCTGTGTGAAACCTTAAATATAAGAAAAGAGTAAAATAAAGGAAAAATGATAGGAAACAAAAAAGGCACACTTTGTACAAATTAGGTAGTGATCAGGAAGAGGGAGAAAGAAAAGAGGTAAAGAGATAAAAGAAAGAACAATATATACATGTACCAATTCTCCAAAATAAATGTAACTATTACATATCACAAGCATATTTGAAGTAAAGAAGACTGTCACAATTTCATAAATGATTTTTTATTAATCATAAAGATTTTTTATACTTTCAAACAGTATTAAAATAGCACCATCAACAATTTTCTTACCATGTTTTGGGGACTTTAAAGCCAATCCAAGTATATTAGACTAAATGCAGATCAAATCACATTTCTCCTCCTATCTTAACAATCTTTCACTTGTTTTCGTGGTTCATAATATAATCTTTACTTTATCACAGAAGACTGTCTCCTGCCCTCCCTTCTGGCCATCAAAATACACCCATTGGAGCTAGCCTGCAGCCCCTGCCCCACCTCCCGACTTCAGCAGCAGACTGGTGAGAGATGGAGCCATGTGGGCACCTGAAGCAGCCCTCTTCCCCTGATAAGTGTCCTCCCTGCCCCATGCACTTCTGGCTTCCTGGCTGTGCTGGTAACTGTATTCACACCACAGAGGCACAGAGGGGTCATAAATGCTGCTGAACAGAGCTCCAGCCAGCATATTGATTTAATTCACACAGTTAAAGGTGATAGATTAATAACAATCACAAATTCTCATTTTCTAAATTCTGCTTCATGTTTTTGTTTTTGTGCTGCTGATTGCATCACTTGGGCTAAGGTGTTGTGCTTGATCTGATCGGTTGTCCTTCCTGATATTATGAAAATGAGAATGTCACATAGTCATTAGAGACTCAAAGCCTAAAGACCAGCTATATCTGGAAGATTGAACTATTAACCCAGGAGTTAAACCAAGGGCAGTAACAACCAAAAAAAAGAAAAAGAAAATGAGGAGACATTTTAAGCAAGGCACAAACACAGACTTCCAGCTCACAGAAGGCAAATTCTAAGGAAAGTGAGGTAGAAAAGTCTGACAATCAACCACCTGGACACCCTGAACTGAGAACACAGGAAGAAACATAACAGATGAATGAGGTTCTTGAAAAACTCAAAACAGAAATAATTTCCCAGATAACTATGAGATGGTGAGCAGAATGAAAGACATGAATAGAGGCTCTAGAATAAAAACAGATTAAAAAATAGATGAGTAAAAGTCCATGATGAAAACCATGAATGCCCAGCATAGGAAAGAAATTGAATCCATGGAACAGATTCAAGCAGATATCAAGAGATAAAAACTCTATTGAAAGTATACACAAAGGACTGAGCCAATCTGAAGACAGAAAATTAGATATAGAAGATAAAATGGTGGTCAGTGACCATAAAAGAGGGATTTCTTAAAAATAGTAAGGAAACATGAGAAAGCAATTCAACAGCTCCTAGATGACCCAAAGAGGAAAGGACTGATAGGAGTCCATGAAAAAGCAGGACAAAGTAAAATGACATAAAAAAACAACTGTTCACAGAATTAAGGACAGAAAACTTACCAAATAGAGCAAAAGAATTTGACATATAGATAAGTAAGGCACATAAAACTCCAACTAGCCATGATTTTTAAAAAAATCTAATCTTAGACATATATAATGTAGATCCTGTAAACCCAACAGAAGAGCAAATACTACAAACAGAGAAAAGAAACAAATCACATGCAAAGAAAGCCCATTAGGAGAATTAGAGCAGACTTTTCCACGCAAATCATCAAGTGAAAGAGAGCCTGGAGTGATGTATTTCAAGCCCTAAAACAATTTCCAACCCAGATTGATGTATCCTGAAAAACTATCTTTCAAAATTGATGGAGAAATAAGATACTTCCATGACAAAGAACATCTGAGAAACTTCATGAATATCAAAACAATTATCCAAACAATTCTAAACAATATCCTAGAAGAAGACAATGAAGGTCACAATCCCATAAGGCCAAAAATAACAAATCCAGCAGGCAAGGAAGGAAATTAAAGGAAGGGGGGAGCTAAAAGGAATCAACAATGGGACAATAACATAACATGACAATAATAAATAAACACATATCAATTGTAAACATCAATTTTCATAGCCTCAATTCATCAATCAAAAGAAACAGAATGGCAGAATGGATTACAAAGCAAAATCCAACAATATGCTGTATACAAGAAATGCACTTAGTTCAAAAAGAAACTGAAAGTGAAAGGATGGAAAACAGTTCTCCATGTAATAATAACCTGAAAAAAAGCAGGGTTTTCTTATTTGCACACAAAGTAAATTTCAAACCAATACTAATTAATAGAGACAAAGAATGTCATTACATTATTTTAAAGGGAACACTTCAAGAGGAAGAGATGACAATCATTAATATATATGCACCAAATGCTAAAGCTTCCAACTACACAAAACAAATATTAAGAAACATGATACTGTATACTTAAAATGTACCAATAAACTCAATGAGAGAGAGAGAGACAGAGAGAGAGAGAGAGAGAGAGAGAGAGAGAGAAAAGAAAGAAACATGAAAAACCAAATAAGCACTAATTGTAGTGGGGGACCTAAATACCCCACTGTCACAAATAGACAGATCATCTAGACAAAAAAAATCAACAATGAAATACTAGACCTGAAACTATCTTTAGACTAAATGGACTTAATAGATGTCTACACAGTGTTCCATACCAGATAATCAGAACATACATTCTTTTCAGCTGCACGTGGGTCATTCTCCAAAATAGGCCACATACTATCTCATAGAACATGTTTAAGTAAATGCAAGGGAGTTGAAGTTATCCTATGTATGTTATCAGACCACAGTGCAATTAAACTAGAGATTGATAGCAAAAGAAACTGCAAGAATTTCACAAACACATGGAAATTGAATAACACTCACCTGAAAAATGCATCACCGAGGAAATTAAAGAAGAAATTAACAGTTTTTTACAAATAAGTGATAATGCCAATACAATGTACAGGAATCTATGAAACTCAAAGAAAGCAGAAATTTATAGCTGAATGCCCACACTAAAAATCACAGCAAGCTCGAATTAAAAACCTAATTCTGAATAGTAAGTTTCTAGAAAAAGAAGAGCAAGGCAAACACAAAGTTTGTACAATGGGTGCAAATTATAAAGATCAGAGCAGAAATCAATGCAATGGAGACTAAGAGAATGATACAAAAAAATATATGAATCAAAGAGGTGGATTTGGGAAAGAATAAATAAAATCAATAAACCCTTAGCTAACCTTATCCAAAAAAGAAAAAGAAAACCAAAAAATCTCAAGTCCACATAATTAGGATCAAAAAAGTTGAAGTCACAACAGATCCAACAGAAATCCAAAGGATCATCAATACCTACTTTGAGAAACTGTATTCCAATAAAATGGAAAATACAAAGAAATGAACATATTTCTAGACACATATGAATTACCATAGTTGAATAAAGAAGATATAAAATTTCTAAACACCCCAATTATAATCAGTGAAATTGAAACTGTAATTAAAAATTTATTTACAAAGAAAATCCCAGGTCCTGATGGATGGACTGATGAATACTACAAAACATTCAGAGAAGAACTGCTGCCAATACTCTTTAAACTTTTCAATGAAATTGAAAGGGAAGCAATACCTCCACATTCATGCCTGGAAATGTGTTACATTTTTTTTGGTTGGGAAAGACCCAACCAAAAAAAGAGAACTACAGGCAAATCTCTCTAATTAACATAAATGCAAAAATCCTCAAAAACATATTGACAAACATAATACAGAGGATCATCAATAAGATCATACCATACACCCTGACCAAGTGGGATTCATCCCAAGGATGCAGGGATGGTTCAACATATGCAAATAAATAAATGTAATAAAGTATATTAATAAAGCCAAGGACAAAACCATATGATCATCTCAGTAGATGCTGCAAAAGCATTTGACAAAATCTAGCACACATTTATAATAAAAACCCTCCCAAAAAATTGGAATAGACAATCTCTACCTCAATCTGATAAAAGCCATCTATGAAAAACCAACAGCCAATATCATACTAAATGGTCAAAAACTGAAAGCCTTCACACCAAAATCAGGAAACAAGAAGGATATCCACTACCACCACT
Source organism: Fukomys damarensis (assembly GCF_012274545.1). Lineage (NCBI taxonomy): Eukaryota > Metazoa > Chordata > Mammalia > Rodentia > Bathyergidae > Fukomys > Fukomys damarensis. Next base: position 26,645,887 of record NW_022900941.1, on the reverse strand, counting down.
CCTGTTCAATATAGTTTTGGAAACATTAGCCACAGCAATTAGACAAGAGAAAGAAATAAAAGCAATAAAGCTAGGAAAGGAAGAAGTTAGATTGTCATTTGCTGATGACATGATACTCTACATAGAAGACCCAAATAACACTGCCAAGACTTCTTGACTTAATTGACAGATTCAGTTAAATAGCTGGATACAAGGTAAACACTCAAAAATCAGTAGCCTTCAGTTACACTAATAACAGACTCAATGAGAGAGAAATTAGGGAAATGAGTCCTTTCATACTAGCATACAAAACAATGAGGTACCTAGGAATCAGTATAACAAAGGAAGGAAAAGAGCTCTACATTGAGAACTACCACACTCTGAAAAAAGAGATCAAGGAGGGTATAAGAAAATGGAAAGACATCCCTTGTTCCTGGGTAGGAAGAATCAATATAGTGAAAATGCCCATACTTCCAAAACTGCTATATAGATTCAGTGCAATCCTCGTGGAAATTCCAATAGTGTATTTCACAGAACTAGAGAAAACAATACAAAAATTTATTTGGAACCAGAAGACACCTAGAATTGCAAAAGCCATTCTAGGCAACAGAGACATGACAGAACGTATCACAATCCCCAACGTGAAACTGTACTACAAAGCCACTGTGTTAAAAACAGCATGGTACTGGCAAAGAAACAGACCAGAGGATCAATGGAATAGATTAAAAGATACAGAAACAATTCTAGACATACTCACTTACCTCACCTTTGACAAAGGAACCAACCATCCTCAATGAAGGAAAGAGATCCTCTTTAATAAATGGTGTTGGAAAAACTAGATTTCAACTTGCCAAAGATTAAAACCAGACTCCTATCTTTCACCACACAGTAAACTAAAATACAAGTGAATTAAAGATCTAAATATTAAAACAGAAACACTTATCTCACTGGAAGATAATCTAGGTAGAACTCTTGAACACATTGGCATAGGAAAAGACTTTATGAACAAATCCTCAGTAGCATGGGAACTAGCACAAAGAATCAACAACTGGGATGTCATCTTTTTGAAAAGCTTCTGCACTGCAAGAGAAATCACCAACAGCTAAGAGACAACCTACAATGCAGGGGAAAATATTTTACCAGATGTTCCTCAGACGAAGATCTACTATCTCAAATGGATGAAGAACTCAAAAAGAATCAGACTCCTCCAAATATAAAGATTCAATTCAAAAATGGGCATCTGAAATGAACAGACATTTCTCAGACAAAGAAGTAAAAGCAGCAAATAAACATATGAAAAAAATGTTCAGCATTGCTGGTCATTTAAGAGAAGAAAACAATGCTGAAATCCCTGCTCACCCAAGAACAAATGGCTGCTATAAAGAAATCAACCAATTAAAAATGCTTATGGAGTTGTGAGGCGAAAGGAACTTTTCTTCATTGTTGGTGGGAGTGCAGACTGGTGCAACCACTGTAGAAATCAATATGGAGATACCTTAAACAACTAGAATTACAAGTCCCATTTGACCCAGCAGCTATTCTCCTGCTGGGTATCTTCCCAAAACAATTAAAAGAATAACGCCACAGTGATATATGCTCACCAGTGTTTATAGTGGCAAAGTTTGTAAAAGCTAAAACTTGGATGCACAGTTGCTCATTACCTTGAAACTGGATAAAGAAGATGTGTCTTTTTTTATAAAATGGAGTACTACTCAGTCATAAAGAATGAGAAACTGAAGACATTTATAGCTCAGTGGATGCACAGTGAGACCATACTCTTAAGTGAAATTAATAGGACACGTGTAAAAACCATATCGTTTCTCTGGTGTGATAAACTACAAGTGTAAATAAGTATCAAAATGTATAATTGGTACTGTGTAATAGGAAGAAAAAGTCTATATAAGTAGAGGAAATGGGAGAGGCAGGGGAACGATAAGGAGGGAAAAGAAAAAATAAGGGAAAAGGAGAAAAATGGAAATGAAGTCTCTGTAAATAGGGAAGGATGGAGGGGATGAAGGGAAGCCAGGGGAATGGGAAATAAAGTAAGAGTCAAGACACACCATGTAAAGGTACAAGATCCCAATGATGAATGTAATTGTCTTGTATACCTAAATGTACCCCCCAAAAATCCACACACACCAAAAACAGAACAATTAAAAATATTTTTAAAAAGATATACCCATTGTTCCCCCTAACTAACCATTTATGGTTTAAGGGTGCTTCAAACCACTAGCCTCACATGGTCCCTCTGCTTGGAATGCCAGAAACCTCATCTCTTTCATACTAATCATAGCTATCATCAGAATTTTTTTCTCCTTAAAATAACTATAACTGTTTTTCCAAAACTCATTTTAATCTCTATGTTCCTCACATGATTTTGGTGCTTCTTTGTTCCTCCTTAGTCTCTCTATATAAATTCATCACCAGATTCATTTCACTGTATTCATTAATTCCATTTGATATCTACTATCCACTCCAAGACTCTAAGTACATGAAAGTTGAGGAGTATACTCTTAGTGCTTCTTTTTGTTTGTTTGTTTGTTTGTTTGTTTTGAGACATTATCTCACTATGTAGTTGAGACTGACCTGGAACTCACTATGAAGCCCAGGCTGGTCTCGAACTCACAGTGATCTTCCTGCCTCAGCCTCCCAAGTGCTGGAATTAGAGGTATGCACCACCACACCCAGCTCTCTTAGTGCTTCTTAATTCTGAACTGCTAATGCTGATTCTTAACAGGGAAGCAACAAAATTTATTGAATTAGTAAATAAGTGAATGAGTAATATCTTCTTTGATTACATTAGATGACATTATATTCAATTTATACATCTTGTACCTATAAAAGTAACTCAACAAAATTGAAGAATATTTTCATTATATTATTAATACAAATGGAATGGAAATGTTTCTTAAATGTATTTTAAACAGTATCTTCTAATGGTCTTCTGTACGTAAATGTAGAATTAGTCCATTTCTTTTTCCATTGACTGTTCTCTTCATAAGTAATTCTTTTTTTCCTTACACAGATGTTATACCATACCTTTTTTCTTTTTTTAAAGCATGTCTATGTTTCCTATGTTGGTCTAGGTTTATATCCTCCTGCCTCAGCCTCTTGAGTAGCCAGGACAATTGACATGTACCACCTCATTTACTTTTACTTCCTAAGGTTTTATATAGCTGTGTGCTAGATTAGAATTGTCCTTGATAGCCTTGTTATTTTAAAGTTGCTAGGGTTTTCATTCTGAAAAAATATTGGTTTCATACTAAATTTTTAGTATTTTTTTCTAACTTTGGGAATTTGAATATCATTTTCAGTTTTTTATGTCAGTTTAGCAGGAAAATGTACTTGAAAAAACAGTTTTGTTTTGCTCATCAAGTATAAAAGATATTTGCCCTGGGTTACGATCTTTTTAAAAATTATATTAATCTCAAATAATAGCAGAAGATTACAAAAGGAAAAGTTTACAAAAAAAAAAGGAGGGTGAGAGAATGAAGAAAGCAAGAAAGGATGCAGGGACATACAAACAAACACATGCAAGAAAAAAAGGTTAAAATGGAAAAAGAAGAAAGCCCAAGAAATAGAGCTTCTTTTCCCTTGGTTTTACTTTTTCTGTCTTTGAAAATCTTTGTAGGAGTAACTTCAGCTGTTCTATCATTAAAAAGCAAAAATTAAATTTAAGTCTGGATCCTCCAGTAGATGCATATATAATAGAATGATCAAGAAATTACAGTGAGAAAACCAAGAAGTACAGTAGAGTCTTAGCCAAAGAATGAGCAATGCAGTTCTATTTCTAAGACAACTAGAACAGGTAGAATTTCTGGCAGGCTGGCCGATCCACCGCAGGAAGGAGAACCACGCCTGCTCCCGACCCAGCCACCATCGCTCAAGTGCCGGGAAGGTAGCCACGCGGGCGCCCCTGAACCCCCATAATCCCCCCCACGCACTCTCAGACCTCCTGACTGTGCCAGTCTTTGGACCCACTCTGCAAAGACAGAGGTGGTCATCAAGGGTATTTTTCTGAGTTCCCAACTTTGAACATCTTTAAAGAAAGGGCGTGGGAAACCTGTAATAGAACGTTGCAGAGTTCAACCATTCAGAAGGATGGGGAACTCAATCTGGGCCTTGCAGCCCGAGGTCAGTCAGCGTCATGGGGTTCAGCAATCAGCTAACTGAGATCAGGGGTCTTGCATCCTCGCTCTGTCTGAGCCATTAAATGGTAAATATACTATATTGAAAAGTTTGTTCACTGCAGACATGTTCTGGACTGCTTCTTGATTTCAATTTAATTCAAATGATTTAAGGGTGATAGACTAGTGACTACCACAGGTGGTCAGTGTCCAAGTTGTGCTTGATCTTAATGTGTTGCTGATTGTATCAGTTGGGGTAAAGCATTGCCGTTGATTTGATGAGCTGTTTTCTCTGATGTTATGAAGATGAGAATGTCCGTGGGTCGTTAGAGACACAGAAGCTAGGGTGCAACTATATCAGGAAGATTTGGGTGATAATCCAGAGATTAAACCAAGGACAGTCCGACAACAAAAATTAAAATGAGAAAACACTTAAGCAAGACACAAGGACAGACTTCCAGTTCACCAATGGCAAACAGTAGGGCAAATGAGGATGAAAAGGCCGATAGTGAACCACCAGGACACCCTGAACTCAAAGCACAGGAAGTAACAAAACAGATCAATCAGGCTCTAGAAAAATTCAAAACAGAAATAATTTCCCAGATAACCATAGAGATAGTGAGCAAAATGGAAGTCGTGATTTGAGACTCTAGAGCAGAAACTGACAAAAAAATAGATGATCTCAGGACCATGATAGAAGCCATGAAGGCCCAGCATAAGAAATGGAAAAAATAAATGCCAAACATAGGAAAGAAATGTAATCCATAAAACAGATTCAAACAGATATCCAGGAGATTAAAAACTCCATTGAAAGTGTACGTAACAGAATAAAAGAATGCAAAGATAGACTCTCAGATATAGAAGATAACATTGCAGTCAGTGACCATGAAAAGAGAGGTCTCTTAAAAACAGTAAGTGATCATGAGAAATTGATCCAACAACTCCTAGATGATGCAAAAAAGAATAACATAAGATTGATAGCAATCCATGAAGTAGCAGGAGAAAATACAAATGACTTAAAAAAGCTGTTTGCAGAATTAATGACAGAAAACTTCTCAAACAGAGGGGAAGAATTTGACATTCAGATAACTGAGGCATATAGGACCCCAACTAGCTACAATAAAAAATCTGTTCATCTCACTTAAATTTGAGTAGGAATCTAAATAATGCAACAATATAGGAATAGATTTTCAAATCTTTTACAATACTGTAGGAAAAGCTGACAATCATTTTCTGATACTATTTGTTTTTACACAAATATTTGAGTTTTCCTTTTTACCCTGTTAATATGGCAGATTATATTAAGGGCCTTTGAATATTAAAGCAAACTTTCATCATTAATGAATCCCATTTGGCCATGGTGTATGATTCTTTTTACAATTTGAATTTACTTTGTTAAGTTTATGTTAAACATTTTTTGTTTATATTGGTGAGAGATATTAGAATATATGGCTTTACCTTGTACTGTCTTTAGTCAGCTTTAGTATTAATGTAATAATAACTTCTTTAAATGACTTGAAATTCCTTTTCTTTCCTCTTTTTGGGAGAGTTTATGTATGTTTTGTATTCACTCTTTTTTTTTAAGTTCAATAAAATTCCCAGATTAAATTATTTAGTGTTGGCATTTTCTCTTTCAGTATTTTTTAAAATTATGAATTTATTTTTAATAGTCTTAAGAATTTGTAATTCATATTTCTATTCAGGAAATTTTGGTAGTTTGTGCTTGAAAGAAAGAAAAGGAGTAAATATGACAAAAGAAAAATAAAATGTTCTATTTCATCTATGTTGTCAGACTTGTCCAGTTGAAATTTATTTTAAAACTGATATAAAACATTTGTTGTGCATATTAATAGCTGGCATGTGGCATTTCAGTATATGAATACATGGACTAATTTTTAAACAGGATAAACATATCTATCTCCTCAAATATTTGTCATTTCCTCATGGTGAAACATTCTTCCTACTGGCTTTCTTTTTAAGCTTTTTTCTTAAGTAGGACATGTTTGTAGCACAAAATGATTGCCTGTCTCATGGGAAGTTGATGCACACACACAACACATCTTCTTGCTTCATCTCCTTCCGCTCACTTCTCTTTGGGCTTGGCTTCTTGGTTCCCTGCCCTTTTTCAAAAGGCCTATCTCTTGATGTCCTATTATTTATCATTTATTTTGCTCTTTATTTATATCTTAGGTTTTTCATATAAGAGAACCCATGTGATATTTAAGCTTGTATATCTGATTTACCTGAGTAGAACGGTTTACACTATTGTCTTCATTTCCTTTTGATTTCTACAAGGTCTGTAAAAATATCTCATTTACCACTGATATGAGAAACTTGCCTCTTTTTTGTCAGTTGTAAATTTTATTAATATTTTCAAAGAATCAGGTTACTTTTTATTTTTTTTCTTTTCAATTTCATTGATTTCTGTTTTTATTTTTCCTTGTCTGCTTGCTTTATGCTTCTTTTGCCATTCTATTTTTAGATTTTTAATATTGGAATTGAAGTCATTGATTTGAGACTACTTAATTTTTAGTGCTTTAAGGTTCTCTCCCAGTGTTGCTTTATCTGTGTTATGTAAATTTAGTATATTGTATTTTTTTTCATTTGAAACAGTTTTGATTTTCCTTGAGGCTCGCACATTGTTCCATACATTTCTTTCATCCACACATTGCTTTTTAATTCTAAGTATTTGGATTTTTTTGTGTTCTTAATTTCAAGTTTGCTTTAAATTTAATCACAGCATTTTTATTATTTGAATTATTTTAAGTTTGCTGAGGGTTTGTTATATGGCCCAAGACATGGTATACCTTTCAGTTTTGACCTATTTTCTGCTTTTTCAGGATTCCACTGGCATAAATGATGGTCCTACAGAGCCTAAGGTCCATTAATTTATTTTCTTTTCTTTTTTGTTTATAATCATATTAATCTACAGAAATTTTCTTTTTTTTCATGTGAGGGAAACATTTTCTAAAATTAATTTTATTGGTACATTTTAGGTATACAATATAATGATATTTATCTTTAGAAATGTTTACCTTTTGTGATCTACCTTGGTTCTTACGGAGAAATAATTCAGAAAAATTGTAGTATACATAATCAATGTACAAAAATCAGTACCATTACTAAGAAATAATTCAGAAAAATTGTAGTATACATAATCAATGTACAAAAATCAGTACCATTACTAACTCAAATAACAAATTATCTGAAAAAAATCAAGAAAGAAATATAATTTACAATAGCTCCTAAAAATATCAAGGAATAAATTTAACTAAACATGAATACTAGTTCACTTTTCTATCACTAGATCAAAATATCCAACACCTGCAATTTGAAAGAGAAGAGATTCATTTTGACTCATGGCTGCAATGGGTTTATTCCGTGGGTAATCACCTGGCTCCAATGCAAAAAAATGGCATGGTGGAAGGATGTGGCAGTGGAAAGCTTTTCAGTCCATGTCACCAAAGAAGCAGAAAGAGAGAGACAAAAGAAAAGAACACACCTTTCAAGATCTTGAACCCAGTGACCTATTTCCTATAACCAGGTCCCACCCACTAACCATGTACTCGGGCATTGATGACTATAGTATGTCAGTGATACAAGCACCTTCCAAAATTCCCATCTTTGGATGCACAAGACTTTTGGGAAACATTTCAGACCATAATATGGTGAAAGATCTCTACAATGAAAACTATAAAACAATGAGAGAAGTGGAGGAGGAAGAAAAAGAAAAAAATGAAATACAGCATGTGTTCATGGAGTAGACTAATTAGTATTGTGAAAATGTCCTTCTTATCCCAAACTATCTGCAAATCTATGCAATCTCTATCAAAGTACTAGTGACCTTCTCAAAACAAGAAAAAACAATACTAAAATTTGTGTGGAGGCACAGGGAGGAAAAAATAGCTAAGCAATGAAAACCAATTACATGTTCACCAACCTACGAATGGATTTAAAAAAAGAAAAGTAAAGCAAGTATCGTTTTGGAACAAGTGGAACAAGCTATGGTTTATTTCTAAATGTCTGCCTAGTAACTCACGTGCTCATACATAGGACTTTTGGAAGGTGATTGCTTAATGGGGGCTTATAGCTGACTTTAGGAGGTGTGGTCTGATCTGAAGAACCAGGTCATTGAGGTCCTGGCATGTATGAGTTTATCTCCCTCCCCAGCTCCTCTATTCACTGTACACTCTTTCTGCTGTCTGCCACGTCATGAAAAGTTCTCATCTGTCATCTCCCTCTACCGTGTTATGGTACCTTAGAGCCAGCTGGCAGTGGACTGAAATGTGGGCCAAAATACACCTTTCATCCTTTAAGTTTTGGATATTGGGTATTGTGTCTCAGTGACAACAACATGACTGAAACAGTACACAATGGAGTACTATTTGGCCATAAGAAAGAATGAAAATCTGTTACTTGTGACCACATGAATAGATGTGGAGATCATTATGGTGAGTAAAGTAAACCAGACGCAGAAAAAGCGGTACCTCATGATCCTACTTGTGCATGATTCTAAAACAATAAAGAAATTTATCTTATAAAAATTGGGATTTATAATGCTGATTACTGCAGGCTGAGGAGAGGGACAGAAAGGTATGGAAATGTAGATCAGTGTGCACAGTTATAGTGAGATAGGAGTAAGAACTGCACAGTAAGGTGATACAGATAACTATAATATACTGTATAATTCAAAATTGAGAAGAAACAAATTTGAATATTTTAACTGTATAGAAATGATGCACATTTGAAGAGATAGGTAAGTTTACCCTGATTTAAAAATTGCACAATATATTTATTAAGATAGAATGTAGAATTGTAGAATTGTACAATAAATATGTACAATTTTATTTTTTTATATATGTTAACAATTTATTTAAAATAATAAAATACTAGTCAGGGAGCCATTTTACAAAAATGTGTATTTTTATTTATTTAACTTTAAATAGCCTTCAGAGACATATTTATAAATTCATTTGCCAGACTCAGTGTTAAAATGAATGCATTTAAAGATTCAATAATTTTAAAAAGTGAGCCGAATAATGTCATTTGTATGTTGTTTTGGTATTTAGAAAGAAAGAAATTGTAGTGTAAATTTGTCTGAGAAAGCATATCTGAAATGAAAATAAAAATGAAGATATCATGGGTCTCGACCTATCAAATGGCCTAAAATCTCATTATATGCTAAATGATGAGTATTTATGGAACATGAGCAACCAAATATAATCCCTGTTAGCACTGTACAGCAACTGGAGCTATATACCAACATTCCCTTGGAGAAGTCCCCATTGACAGCTATAGAAACAAATTAATTCTCACTTTGTTTTTAATTTTAGTTGTCACTAACAATGCCTCCACCTCCTGGCTTAGCATCTCAATATTAACTTACAAGCATGAAACAAGAACTTAATCAGTAAATGTTTGGGGATTTACTTTCCAGCAGCTGAGATCCTGAAGGTAAGGGAAGAGCAAACATTTGGTGGTGTGGGACAGTAATTAGGTTCAGACAGAAGGTACGGAACTGCAGTGTTAGCAAAATCTGTTCATAGCTGGTGTCTCATCTTAAATAACCAAAAAAAATTACAACAGGAAAGTGTGTAAGGGTTGAGTTTTTTCAAAGAACAGTGCAAACTGTGCCTGTCTTGTTAGGACTGTTGGTACTCTCACAGATACAACTGGCTTTGTCCAGAAAGTACTATTTTTTGTGTGTTTTGTTACTTCTTTTATTTTTCCTTTCATTTTTAAACCAGCCTCTGCTTGAAAGCCATATTTAAGGGACATGTGTGACCCAAAGGACAGACTCATTGTAGCATGTTCCTAAATACCATGTGTGTTTAGAGGCTAAAAGGGGGGTTATTGTTCACTTATAAAAATCTGTGAATTACGAACTAAGTAGCATAAAACAGGATTCTGAGTTAAGACAAGATTCTTCCTAACTCTTCTTTTATTCATTTGGATGATTTTAAACATGCGAATATCTGGCAGTTATATTTCTATACCTGCAAAATGGTGCCATTACTCATTCTACATGATTGTGACTCAGCCTACCTTATATTAATTTTTAAAGTTAGAACTTCTGAACAGAAATTTGTTGCCTTTTAAGCAGTGAAAGTTGTCACATTTACACTTTTGGACCATAATTCTTAGATGTAATAGGTTCTCTGTGCAGTCAAAAGGAGCATATCTGAGGTCTAGACCAATGATTTTTCAAAGATCAGCATATCAGACTTATTAAATATACAAATGCATGTACCCAACCCCTGACCCATTGAGTCAAAATCTCTGGGCCAGGCTTCTCCCAGGAATATGTATATTTTGTTTGTTTGGTACCGGGATCAAACTTGGGTCCTTATGCTTGCGAGGCAGGCAATGCACCACCAAGCTAATTCCTTGGCCCAGGAATATGTATTTTTAAAAGTAGTCTACTAATAATTCCAATAGTCATTCCAGTCTAAGAAGTACTGTATAGGACAATCTATGGTCAGAGAACAAAATAATATGTATCAGATACCTGACCAGACTATTTTAACAAATAAAAATTTAAAATAGAAATAAAATGGTTATATAAATACTATATCATTGTAGGCATTGATAATTTAATTCCCTTTGCTGGAGAAAAATATTAATGTAATATATAACTCAGTAATTTACTATACTTAAGGCACTAGAAGAACAAGGAAAAACAACATAAGGCAATGGCAGATATGACATAAGCATTTTCCTTTCTTTTTCTTTTTGAGACAGGATCTCGCTATGTAATTCATGCTGGCCTTGGGCTCACTATGCAGCCTAGGTTAGGTGAGCATTTTCAATCAGTTTAATTGTTCACTTTTTCTGTTGAACCAAATTAGACTGGTGTATCTGGGTATGTAAAAAATAAAGTGATCTGGAGTTTAGGTTACATGGAATCAAATATAATTCTTTGAAAAGGTCATGAGGAAACTGACTATTTTAACGAAGGCTGAAAGAAAATGTTAAGATTCCATTGAAGATATGAAGAGAATATCTGCTGAAGGTCACTGGTTTACAGCAGTGGGTGCTAACTCCCCAGGAGACCAGCTGGGCCACAACTTTTCTCTGAACCCTTGGTGACTGCAGACTTTCCAGGACCTTCACACCATTGGTTTCCCTTGATATTCATGTATGAACCAGAATATTGTGGTTGCACATAACTGAAATCAACTCAAATAAGGCTAAAGTCAGAAATAACAACAGTGGTTTGGGGGACAGGGGAATCGAAGAACAAAATGTGCAGTCAGATTTGGTTTTAAGCATGACTGGTTTCAAGACCTTACATGAATTTGTAGTCCTTTTTGCTCTGCCCCTACCCTCCCCCTGCATTACACAGTGTTGACTATTCCCTGTAGGATGTCTTGCTGACAAGATGACTTTCATGAACTTCAGGCTTTTTTGGGGACCTCTCAGTAACCCTCCATACACACTCATTCTCAAGAGGGCTTCTGTGCTCTAACTGACTGCCTCTGAATTTCACATTCAACCAAACTCTGTGGCCATGGGATGCAGCGATTATATTGAACAGATTCACATCACAAGATTCCTGGAGCTGAGAACCACAACTGAATGAATGTTGAGTTATGGGTTTTACTAGAAAAAGCAGCATGATGTTTACAGAATAAAAGCCTTTGATTCTGAACAGTGGCCGATAGCCTAAACTTGTTCTTTTCCCCCAGTCCCTAGCAGAAGAGTTACATTTCCTTCTTCAAAGTGCTTCTGAGTAAACTTTCTCAGGTATAGACTCTACCTGTCATACATAGCTTCATTACCACAGTCTGAGAAATTTAAAAATAATGGCCAGAGTCCTTTGGTCTTGCTTACTATGAACTCTGCTAAAAACACTAACAGGGTTGTCATTACCACTTTTGAGTAAATATTATAAACATTTTCTATCTTAATTTGAGTTTGTACCTGGCCCTCTCTGTTTTCCCCTGTTGTTTCTAGTTCTTTCTGTGATGACATTCAAATCATATCTGTGACATACAGTACGTAATAGATCTTTATATGTATTTCCACCAATTTCACACCCACATATTTTTTTATTTATGTCCATTTTTTTTTCCTGCTGTGTTACTCTTTTCTCTTGGATTACACTTGGTGGTGGTGGCTGTTACTTTCCTTCTTTTCTCTTTGTGTTTATGCTCAGAAAGTCAAAGAAAAAAAGTTCAACAAATATTATGTATAGAATTAGTATTTCTTTATGTCATTACCTTTCATTTACTGGACATATATATATATATATCACAGAGAAAAAGAAATATAATAATTTCAGCTGTGGAACAAATTATTCTGAATTCCACCAAAAATATTCTGAATTCCTGTGTATTTTTTGGTCTTCTCTAATTTAACAGATTGTTTTACCACCAAACAATCCAATAAGCAATTTGGATCTTAAAGAAAATATATACTTTACGATCTTGGAGTATATAAAAAATTGAATGTATTGCTGCAAATGGTTGGATTCCTGCATGTGTGCCATGGGAACTGAATTTCTGCCCTAATGTTTTGGCACATCTTCAGTATACTTACCTCTGTAGCAGTGGTGGATATCCACAATTACGTTATTTGAAAAGAATCTTTCTACTGGAAAATCCCATTGAGATGTAGCATCACATTTCTAAGGATGCCCTGGGAGAAGAAAGAATGGAGTAGTCACATACAACCACTTGGTTACATCACTGATACCAGAGAAATTATCATCCTACTCCTGATGGGGAACATTTTGTACTTCTCTATTATCAAAGATTTTGCAGAATTGCTCATCCACCTCTATTCATGTCATTCCAGCTGTTCTAATACAAGGAATGAAACAGATTGTCTTATTCTCTAAGCATACACTGAAAAGGACAATGCCATCTTTTGGGGGGCTTTGGAAGGTTTTTTTCATCAATTTGGACTGTGTGTGGAGCAAGCTCACTGCCTTATAACAAAAGCATAAAACTCTGCGGTGACAGGCGAGTCAAAGACTAAAGAATTCGTTAAAAGGAAGAAGCCCTAAATGTTCAGCATAAACAAGAGACATGAGAAAGGAAGCAGGGAAAAGGTAAAGGAGACCGTGAGAAGGAATGTACTCTGGCTCAGCACTGCGGCCTTTTATAATCCTTTGGGAAATCTCACTCACAGGGCTCCCAACGGCTTTTTCCTGAATTTGTCCTGTTTCAAGAACTACAGCTTGTTCTTGCTTAAGTTTGTATTTTCTGGCTTGTGAGCACGTATAGACTTGGGAACTTTTTAATGCCAGAATATTAGAATTATTCTTCACCAATGTTTGACTCTTTCTTATCAAATGTTGTCTTGAATCCAGAAGCTTTGTCCACTCCTGGAGAATTTTTTTATTTCTTCATATACCTTCCTCACTCACCACATTTTCTATTCACACAACAATTATCTATCATTCTCATTTTCCTTTCCTTTCACCTTCTATTTCTATTCCTCTTGAATCTCAAATACATGAGCACTCACTGCTGTTCACTTTTTCTACACCATTGGCAGACTTTGCAAACTCATCCTAGAAATACTATGATAAATGAACCATTTTCCGTGTCTTCCAGGAAGTCATCACCAAGAGGGAAGAATTCAAAAGTGAGATAAAATGTATTTAAATATTCTGGATAAAGAAAGTGAAAGCCTGGGAATCTAGATGTTTCCTATAGTATTTCTTCAATATGAATTTTGCGAAGAATAATCTTTATATTAGGCCCAGTAGTGGTAGTAAAATTCTCAATATAAAGCATTGTATAAGACAGTATTTTAACCTTGGTTTGGCTCATCTTTAAGTCCTTGAATATAATACTTAAGAGCTCCTGCTGATTTTAAATTATAATTTTCAGAATTTTTTTTAAATGTAGTGCATTCTGTCATAAAACTCTAGAAAGAAATATAGTCCCCACATTTGTCTTTTCTTGTCTGTTCATATTCTATCATCAGTATCTCCAGTAGTGTCATCTGAAAGCTTAATTTCATTGTTTGGAGAGGTGAGACAATGTTAGAGGTTTTTACTTATTTTGAATAGATTTTTCAGGGCCTGGTGTAGCCTACCTATTGAAACATGCTTCTTCTTACTCTTCCTTCCCAGAAAACTAATGGGGTCTGTGATCTACATTTTTCTAATTTATGCAATCATAAGGAATCCTTGAGGTTCCTACATAAACCAGTTATTAACAGACTATATAGGGCATTGGCTGTCCTCTGAAATTACTACTAAGTGCATAAATGTTTACCTGGTACATTCTCTTTTTATTTTCACAAACTCTTTGCAATACTACAGTCAAGACTGGTAACTAAATTCAAAGATGTATTAGTTCTCAACTTGATTACTTACAACAGATATGAAAATGTTTATCAAACTAACACTAGTATATGTAAAGTTGTATGTGGGAAGGAACGGCATAGAAGGACTTTGATGTCTTGATTTTAACCATTAAATAAAATAAGTAACTAGCAGGCAGTAAACTGAGAAAACTCCTTCTTCAAATGGGTCATTCAGCCTAAAAGTAAACACCTAAGTGTGCCCGTATATCGAAATACTTTATATGATTAACTTATAAGAGAAAAAGTTTATTTTTTCTTACAGTTTTGAAAATTTCAGGGCGAGATCAAGTGAGCCCATTGCTTTTGGCTCGGTGAGCATGCTAGATGGACAATGGGAAATGTGCATCAGAGCTGAATGCTCATGCCTTGGCCAGGAAAGGGAAAATGACAGACAAAAGCAGCAGCAAAGGTCTTGGCTGAGATGCTTTCACAAGGCTTCTCCTTCCAGAGAGTTACAGCACCTCCTAGTTGTGCCACTCTGAATCCCACAGCTTTAACACATGGATCTTTGAGGGCCACTTGCCAAACCACAGTGCCAGGAAGGACTATGGATTGGCTCACGTGTTTGTGTTTCATGATTACAAATACAATGCTTTTATGCTGTACTCTCTCCCTGGTAGGTTAATTCCCCAGCCAAAAGAATCAAAGAGCTTAGCCTTTCACTAGCTTCTTCCCCAAAGATCCAACTGAGTTAATATTTCCCCTACTATTTAGTCTCCAACAAAACCATCTCCTCAAAGTTTCTGGCCCACGCTGTAAACATACACAAATGAAAACATCATTTAACAGAAACAAAAGTTAATCCAAAAACCTATCCAAAATTTCTTCAAATGATTGAGTTATTTGCGCCTCCAATTTCTGGTATCCGACAAATTCTTGCTCATCAAATTTGAACTATTTTTTTAAAGCTCTACCTTTAACCTGTCTTGGGCTCTTCAAAGCCCTTTCTATTTAACCTTAACCCCTTCTCAAAGAACCCACAAACACATTGTTAATTTTTTTGTTTTGTTTTGTTTAAAGAACTGCGGGTTTATGAGTCATAGGGAAAGGAATATTGTGTGCAGCCAAATAAGTTTAAATTGTTCTTTGGACATTCCTCTCCTTATATGCCATGGCCACCCTGCTCCTAGAAGTTTGCTTGATCCTGAAGGAAGCTAATGAGAAAGTATCATGATAGACTTTGTAGGGAAAGGGTCTCATGTTATATGTAGTAGATGGTTCAGCAGATTGAAATATATATTAACTATGAAAAACTTCAATCCTTAAATGTCTACCTGGATCACTGAGACTTGAGAGCTTAATGAATGCATCAATATTTTCTTTTCCATTATGACCTCAGATGCCTTTTCATTTTAATCTTAATTAGTGATTTCGAAAGTGAGTAAGGCAGAGCAATGCACTGTTATATGAAAAAATTGAAATTATGCCTTTTATTAATTGTATGCACATGAAAGTTATAAAAAAATACATACATAAATATACATTGTGAGAGTTTGATACAAATTAATTTGTGGCTTCAAAAAAAATGTAAAGTCTCTGACTGAAAAGCTTTCTGGTACTGTGCATGCATCTGGGAGATGTGCTCAGGGGCGAATGCTTCCCTGCCCAGGTGATTGGCCTCATCCCCACAGGGCAGGGAAGGTATGGAGGTCCCCCACCCAACTAATTTGGGCATAGCCTTCCCTTCCTTTCTCCATTTCTCTTCAAACTTGTCTTTGCTTAAGTAGTTGAGCAAAAACAAAGTATTCTTCCCTTGGCGGGGGGGAAAAAAACCTTATGACTAAGTGGTCTGTTTCTTCCTCCTTCTCCTCCTCCTCCACTTTTTTCTTTGTCTTTGTCTGATCCTCTGCCTCCCTCCCCCTCCTTTTTTTCTCCTGTGCCTTCTTCTTTGTATTCTTTCTGTCTCTTTTTTCTCTGAGAAATTCATGTTTTATATATTTCTATTTTATCAGGGTAACAGGAAAGATAAACACATCCTGTTAAGACCCTGTTCTTGACTATATGATATATGACTCTAATATCACATAACAGAGAAATCTTTGTAACCTGAATTAAATTACTTGCCATTTCTAACTGAGATGAGTCAGATTTTAAGCTTATTGTTTTTAAGACTTGACATAGCCCTTTCTCCTTTCCTATTTCCTTTTGTAAATACTATGGAAATTCAAAAGTAGGAATCAAGAAATCTTCTGTTTCTTTTTTTTCTACTCAGTACGTGTAATATCTAACATTTGGTAGTTATCCAATGTATATTTGTGAAGTTGAAGGATTTACTTAGACAGAGTGCTTAATGCTCCACTGTTAGTTTGAGTCCTAATTACCTCGAGTGCTTATCAAAACAGATTGCTGGATTGCACCACCGCCCCCCAAGTTTCTAATTTAGTAGGTTTGGAGAAGGACTCCAAAATTTGCATTTCCATCAAATAACCAAGTTGATGCCTATATTGCTGGTTTGGGAAATCACATTTTAAGAACCACTGATAAAAATGTGCTGTGTATTCTCTGCAATCACAGAAAAGAATGCAGAAACTAGGCAGGGAGATGTAAGATTAATTTTAAGACATGTATATTCCTTATGATAATGTGCATATGTTATACCTCTACTGAAAAATAAAAATATTAAAATTAAAAGAAATTGTGAGTAAATTTGAGATTAAATTATTTGTGCTATTATGAGATAATATAAGTAACTTGAGATTTGACTCATAATCACATGGCTACAATGTACATTCTCATAGCTTTCTAATTGTTTTTTAAAAGATAAACTCATTTCTTTTGGACAACAGTCTTGCAAATTATGTGTAGTCATCCACATTTCATAAGTGAAACAATTTCAGAGAGCTTGAGTGACAGGAGAAGGACATATTAGTTCTCACAGCTCTTCAGATCTTTCTCTGGCACCTTTTCTGTTGTGTCCAATGTTCAGGTGGTGTTCTCCCTAGAACCACTGAAAATCCCAGGCAAATTATTCAACAGGCCATCAAGGGAGAGCGTGAACTGAGACTTGAGCACACAGGTTGTGGACTGATGTTCTCACTACTCCACTGGGTGAATTGAAGTGGGAATGTTCACCTCTGTGTTTCAGATTCCTTGCATCTAAATGAGAATAATGAAATCTTTTTTATCTTCTTCGGAAAACTGTGTGAAAATCAAAGTTCACAATGTATTTGTGATTTATCTATTTGTTCATACCAAAATTTTTGCATAAAAGATTAAGAGAGGTTTGGGTAGATAGAAGACAGCTTAGAAATTTCTGAACTGTGGTAGATTGCTGTGTGTGATTTTGACCTCAGATAATTTCACAGACTTTGGACTGAATAAAAAGATAGATTAGTTTATTAATATACAAGGTACTTAAAACAACTTATAAAATTATAAGACAAAGAATATGAAATTATCTAGTCAAGGATATAATCTACTAGCTGGAGCTAGTGTGAAGAAAAACAATACTACACATGGCTCTGTGTTCTGAAATCAGGACACAAGTCTGTTACAAGGAAAGAAACAACAGCGTGCAGCTGTTTCCCCAAAGGGGGAAAAACTTTGATTCAACCTTTCTCCTACCGACTTCTCTTCTTTTTTCCCTTCAAATATTTTCCAAAAAGTTTTGAAATATCTATCTTATGATTTCACATTTGTTCATATTCTCATGCAATTTATTTGCATCTACTTCGTGCAATGCAAATTTTACACAGTTTTTTCTAATGACCTTAGCAACTCTTATTTGCTTGGGACCATATAATATATATTCTAGAACTCAGACCTAGTTCTGTTCCCTTTCACTTAATTCAAATAAAACAAAGAATATCTGAGCCAAGATCTACCTTAAGCAAACACTGAGTCCTTAGCCCTTCATTTCATAGATGAGAAAAAAGGAAACCTAGAAATATCTAAAAGCAGATAACTCCCAAGTGACAGTGTTCTGGGACTGAAGCGTCCATCTTACCCATAACCCTTCCTTTTCACCACACCATTGTGCTCCTACTGGAGTTCCTACCTTTACCTAGGAAGCTAAGGAACATGTCAGGATCAAATCAAAGGCCCTCACTAAGGGCCAGATGACAGGGAAAGCATTTATGAGAGGCCAGGAAACACGCATTGGAATCTTGGACCTATGTATAGTCAACACTGACCTGAGGCATATGGCTTTGCCTTCATGAGTTCTAGTTTCTTCATTTTAGGAAATATGGAGCAACGATATCTACATGAAAAAAATTGTTAATGTGATAAAACATGAGAAACTCTGCCCAGAATATGTAAGTCAAATAACAAATCTTAACTCTGCTGCTCACTTCTCATAGTGTTCCATTGTTCTACAAGTTATATGATCTTGGGGAGGAGGGGATGAAGGGAGGGCAGGCACAAAGGGAAAAAATGAGAACCAAGACCTGTCATGTAAAGGTACAAGATCCCAATAATGAATGGAACTGTACTGTATACCTAGAATGTACCAATAAACTCAATGAAGAAAAAAAAAGTTAGATGATCTTATCCTGTACCCTGTATCCATAGAGTTAAATGTGTTATCTCTATATGGCCACCCTGTTACCCTTTCTGCTGGTTTTCTCTTGCTCTTTCTTCCTTATTCTTTTCCTATGTGTAACTCTGTGGTCTCTCTATTCCACATGTTGTTTTACAAGTATCTCTGCAGCACACACAATGATTAGGGGTTGTTCACAATGACAAAATGGTCACTGTGTTTCCCTTGTGTGTGCATTTCCTGACCTGTGTTTTGAAGATCTGTTCAATCATGTTCCATATATGCTTTCAAAAATTAAGATGCATTAACTTGGTATTGGAAAATGGCTAATGACATATCCCTATCCTGGTTAAGAAATATCCCATCAGTATCACTATTAAACTTTAGCGTTTTCATTCAATTTTTGCTTCATTACTGTACTTTTGCTTTAAAAAAAAAATCCTTGTTATATACCTGTTGCCTTTGTCAAATATGTGACACTTGTCTGAATTCCACTTTGACCTCCCATCGGTGTTGAAATACTGAGTTTTAAAGAACAAGCAGGAATAAAGGATATTCTTAAGATAGCCAGAGAATTATTCACTTGAAAATTTCTCCATTATTTTGCAACTCTGTTATGTAGCCAACAACATTGCAAGATTTGGCTTGTGTACACCTGGAAAATGTGAGACTTGAATATTTCATTTTGACACTCTGACTTCACTTCCCGGGGCGGGGGGAGGCTAAACTGCATGTGTTAAATCTATCCTTAAACAGTGACACAGGATATGCTAGAGGGGCTTCCTGGTGGCATCTCAGCCTTCCAATATTAACTCCCTATCCTTTCACCCAAAATGAGTTTTTCTTAGCTGTTCATTTAATGGAACAAAGTATTACTCCGAGTCAGCTTGAGCTCCAGGTAGAGGAGGAAAGTGCTCATGGGGTATGATTTAAAGAAAGTTCAGAAGTCTCCCACAGAAAATACTTTTCCTAATAGCCTTACTGAAATTCCCATATTAGTCACTTCCTTGGAATGAAGCAGTAAGAAAAAAAATCTCTGATAATACATACAAGTTATCTAAAAGTTGCAGCACATAAAGCCCCTTTCACTTGCTGATCAAATTAGATAAACAGACATTTAGAAGGACTGGAGATAAAATAGTTGTGATGGGAAAGGGGAAGAAAACAAAGCAGGGAGCATGTCCAAACTTGGAACGACCACAGAGTCTAAAGAACAGAAGGAATTGATCAAAGGAAAGATGCCATTAGAGATATCATTCATGGTCTCAAAAGATTCTTCAGGAAAACCTCCGTGCGAAGAAAAACCTCTGTGCTATGCCACCATCTATCCATCCACCCATCCATCCACCCTTGCTTCCACCCACCCATTTGTCCATTTCAGGAAAGTTTATGGAGTAACTTTGTCACTGCCATGACACAAGTCCTTATCGATAAAGAGCTTTGAAGGAATAGAAGCAAGTGAATAAAAAGTGCCAATCTGCCGATGAGGAAATAGTGTTAAGGAGTATGGACCTTTCCCAGAATCTAAACAACACAAATAGGCTGTATTGCAATCCATTTTCTGAACTCTCTGTGGGAAGAACACACAGGAGTTAAAGCTATTGTATGAGAAATAAGATAAAAATTCTAATAGTTGTCTCTATTTAAATGTACAGCTACTCAGGACAGAAATATAGCTTTTGGCTGAAATTGTAGCACTGCTTCATTTTTCTAGAGCCTCGGTATAAGCAATGTAATTGGTTAATAACTTAAACATCAAGTAGAGTATCGGTGAATTGTCCTTAAGAATTAAAGGTCAATAGGATCATTATATATTGTATATGTGTGTTTCAAAAAGTATTTTAGCCAATGACTACATCCAATTATTATACGCTAATTAAATGCAAATATTTAAACAGTTTGTTCTGTACCTTTGAAGTGTTTTGATTTGGCCATTTTCTTTTTTTGAGTAGAGACAGGCAATGGCTTTTTGCAAGCTCACAAAGCAGGTGACACAAGACTGTAGAAAGAGCAGTGAGTATGTGTAAGCACAACAGATTTTGTCTGGGCAGATGGAGTAGACCTAGGAGACAGCAGCATCTAATTTGATGCATTTATATGCCACAAACATGTCTGAATGACCAAGAGCCAGCCACAACCACAAAATAGCCCGAGAGGACCAGAGTCAGCAAGGAAGGCCTAGGAAGAAGGCCAGGCCCATAATGAAAGGGGGCAATAAGGTACACATTAAACTCTCCAAAGGGGAAAAAATAAGCAAAATTTCCAAGACATCTGTAACAAAAAGTTGAAGTATTAACATTTTTGCTAAAGTAGCAAAAATGGCAAATTTGCTGGTTTTACTTAGTGCATTATATTCATTTTTTTTCCCCCGGTGAAGTGGAAAAGTGGTAAAGCTTCACTGAGCAGTAGTAAGTGAGGATGTAAGAGACTTTTCAAAAGTGGTACATCACCCAATTACGTGGAGTTCAGAGGGAGCACTGGGAAATCAGCATATTTAGAAACTTTGGAGCCAGCATCCAGTGCTAGTCCACTCCCTGAGCAAGTTGGGGTTTCAGATGGAAGGGGAGCTGTCTTTTTTTGTGGGGAGAAGCTGCAGCTGGAACCCAGGGTGCTTGATTGAAATTTCAGACATCTGATTTTGTCAGAGTTCAGATACCTTTCCTTTGAAATGCCCTGCCTTAATAACCACTTTAACCCCTTGCCAATCTTTCCAGCAACATGTCTCCCTATGATCGGGAAAATTAATGAACAGGCACTAGCTAATATAATTAAGCCCAAACACTCCTGATTTCAGTATTAAGAAAAGCCACTGCCCTGATTTTCTCTTGACAACACAAAAGTCCTGCCATCTCTGAACTGTTTAATTATTGAAATGGACTGTAACAGTACACCGGATAGGGGCAGAGGTCACCCAACAGTACCGGAAGTCAGCAAGCTACAGGGCCTGACGGAGGAGCCTGCCAACGCCTCGGGCTGCAGCTGAAAACCCACACACTTTTTCTCAGGCATCCAGCCCCTGATAGGTAGCCTGATAGTGGGCTCATTTGCTCATTTCCAGAGATTCAACGACACTTGCTTGTTTTAAGAAAAGCCAAAATATGCTCTGGTGACCACCACGACACTGCAATTCCCATGCCCTACCACATTCCTCTTCTCAGATCCCAGGCTCTTTTTTTCCCCCTCCCTACGTGCTGTCCAGGATGTAGACAAAATGAATTCCAAGTGACCTATATGGAAGCAGATTTTTTTTTTTAGAAACAAACAGCAAATTAAATGAAAAAGTAATCTTGTTCTCACTTTTTTTTCCTTTTGGAAAAGAGTGTATATTTTTCTCAGAGATACATTCTGGCAATGACAAAGGAACGCAGTTCTGTTAAATCTTTCTCCCCCTCCCAATTTTAAAATACTATTAGCCTTCTGTCTTTAACTTTACTTAACTTCTACCACCCAAGCTTACTAAAACTTAAAGCAATTACTTTTTAAAATGCAGATACCCAATTTTCTTGCTTGGGTACAGAATTGTTTGTTGCTTTCCTAAATTAATATCAATCATATTTAGATCATTACCAAAATAACGGGACAAACCCTGGAAAAGCAGAAAATGATGATGTAAGATGCATCCGACTGAAGGTGTGACTTTGAAAGATGTTTGCCAAGTTATATAATAATCATGAATTATAATAAAAATAAATATATGTAATGCTTGATAATTTTAAAACATTCTAGATGCTCTGAATTACAAGTATTTTTAAGAAAAAAAAAAAAACTACAAGAAGTACCAGATTTTTGATAGAAGCCAACTTGTGAAGTTATCACAATTTACTTTTCTTGCTCCTAGTCTTGGACATTGTTCTCTACCCTTCCATCCTTTTTGCATTCACACTTCATACCTGGTACCACTAGGAGCTGCTACCCTTCCTTAGTGTCACTTTCTTCACAATCCCTGTCATTGGACCCTGACCTCCTGAATCCACGCTCCCAGCTTCTCAAGGTCTCCTCTCACCCTCGGCTGCCACCAGATATTTTCTATCCTTTCTAGACAGATTTACTAGGACCCTGTGATACTGTAGTATCTTTTGTCTAGCCTCCAAGAATAAAGGCTGTCATTCCTCAACCTTTCTGTCTTAGTTTATCTACCAGGGAGCCAAAAAGATCTGGTGTGAGAAAGTTTCACTGAATATGCACCATCCCATGGGTGAAACATTAAGGACCTGTGGTAGTGCCATAAGTCTCTATGATGAGCTGACAATCCAGCATCATAGGAAGAACATCTTATCCATACAATATTGTAGCACATGGAGCAAAACCTGGCACAGACATGCTACATTTAGTTTCAGGTGCCTTCCTGCACAAATATTATAAATAGATTCCTAGCAATCCTTTTGGTTAAGTTTTGTGAAAATGTAAATACTAGCTAGCAATGCTTTTTCAGACATTAGTAAACATAGGATCCGATCCTCTCAATCTCCTTGGCTCCTGTTTTAAAATGGATCCTGGATTCCACCCATTAGTATGCTTGTTAGATGCTCAAGAATCTGTGTGATTGATACATCCATCTGATGACCCGGATCTTAAAAGTTCATTCAGCCAAAAACTCAGGTAAAAAATCTTCATCTTAGTCTTTCTTTTGACACCAAAGAGGTTATGGTCACATACATGGAATTTTCTGAAAGCCCCGATGCCCCTGTGTTGGAAGGGATGTGCAGGTCTACCTAAGATGGGAAAAGTAACATTTTTGTTTCTCTAAAAGCAGCATGTATGTCTCCGGGGAATAGACCAATTTTTGCCCAGACATAAAATTAAGAACTAAGTTCAGTCTCTGGAGAAATAATGTTAAACCTCATTCAATAAGAAACTGTGATTCCCTTTACGATGCAATTTTGGCAAAGAAAAGTGAAAATATGATTCCGCTACCTCAGTGATGTACAAAGTACAAAGAATACAAAAGAAATTGCTGTTAGGAAAATATCTGAGTTATTTCAGACAAGGTGAGTTTTCCTCCTCAACTGTCTAATTCAACATTCCAACATGTGGAAGCCCAGCATGTGTAAACTATACTTAATCCATTCTTTAAATAGCATTACAGCCTTTTTCATTTCTCCCCACATTGCATTTTGTTGTTTTTGTCTCAGAGGCTTTAACGCAAGGCTGGGACTTGTGCTGGGAGGCCTTCAGATTACAGGAAATAATGACCTGTATATATTTAGTTGTTCAAAGGAAATTAGAGTAGCCTGATTTTTATTATTCCCCATTGCCCCACATTCTCTGGTGTAATAACTTGCCCTGTTCTCTAATTTACTTTTACATCATCGGAAATGTATACCATTTAGCCCAGATTCTCCCATGACCAATCAGGACCTGCTGCTGAGCTAGGGTAACAAAATCTTGCACAGAATGGCAAGCCTTCCTAATGCAGACTGTCCAGACACTGATCTTTCCAGAAAATTTGTGATCTGGAGAAAGTCATTTACCAGCTTCTTCCCTTAGGTAGCTAGTGACCACTGTGTGCCTCTGCTATTGAATGTGACAGCTAACCTTTTCGGGACTGGTGTCAGTTTAGATTAACCTCGTGTAGTAAAATTTTGTGGGCAGTTTCCTTCTGGTTAAGCATTTAATTGTCAGTCTATCCATGCATTTCCAAGGACATTGTCTTTTCATCCTGCCTTCATCGGTCTCTCTCGCCTATTACCACCTAACTTGCATATATTCGCTAACATTAATATTCTAAATCTAAAATTGATCTGTGTATGTTTTCTTTAAAAAGGAAATATACATAACTGTTTCAGATTTCTAAGGATAATGTTTAAATATTTAGATCATGATTTTATTGGGATTTTCTAGCCCCATAGCACATATTACTGTATCTGCTAGGATATTGGAGAAGGGGGGGCACAGTTGGAAATATATCCTTATTGCAAATAAGCATCACAATATTTCCAGAATATTTGTGCAGTTTATCAGCTTTCCTCTTATCTCAACATCTTATGGGGCATATGTAGTCTTTGAGATGAAGCAAATATTTTAAAAACAGGCAAAACTGATTTTTGTTAGATTCGGTCTGTTTTTCAAAAGAGATTTAATGGAGTTATGTGGCCTGTCCAAATTCTGTCGCAGCAGTTTAAGTCAGGTGCTTTTTAATGGACAGAATTTGGCAAAATAAAAGTGAAGTATTTAATAATTTTAATAATCACAACTTCTGAAACTCACTCAATATGATAATATTTTAAGAGCTCAATAAATTTGATCTTTATAAATTTGTCTTCATCTCTCCCCAACATTTTCCATCTGGGCAGATCCTTCATTATTAAATAAGTTCTCCATTCCAAAACAAACTCAAGTCACTCACATTCATTTTACTTTAATTTCCTTTAGTCTCATATGGTATAAGACTAAGTATTGGTTTTGTTTTGCCCTCTCCCTGCCTTCTCTGAAACAGAAGCAATCTACCTCATTTTCTTCCTTACTGTCTCTTAAAAAGAGCCCTTTCCTTTTAAATATTCTCTCAACTTGATACTTGTGGATGTTCCTCACGTCTTCCTAGATCTTAACTAAATCCCTCTGAATTTTCCTAAAATACTAATCTCTGGGTCTCACTCAAGTGGTAATTTTTAGAACAGTTATTACTTTATAGTAACTTTAATGACTTATCTGTGGTTTTATTGCTGGAGCTTAGGCAGTTTCTCTTACCAAACTGCCCTTCTTGCTCTAAATTCCAAGCCTAGGCAACATGGTAACTTAGCTAGATCTCTCTCCAGAGGTTACAGAAATTCCTCAGGGTTACTCTGGCTCACTAACTTTCCAAGGACCTCTGAGCTGCAGGAAAAGTTTGGACTAGGAATAGTTTATATCTCAATGTGGATTTAAATCAGCTAATATCTGTCCTTTCCAGAGAGCTGACCAGGTGGTTGACTATACAGCCAGCGGTGGGAAAAGATTGCATAGCAGGTGGAGGAGAAAAATATTGTTTTCTCTGTGCTGACTAAAATATTCAATTATCAAGCTTCAGTTGGAAAAAAAATTCATTCCATTTGATTCTATTCATTCCAAAATGATTCCATAGGGAATCATGAAAAATATTATGGTAGGGTAGGTAGATAATATATGGTAAATTTTTCTTTTAGGATACAAATTCTAGCTTTATTCTGTCTCTCCTTTCTCCTTCCTCCCAAAACTGCCTGAATTTTTGCTGCCTCGGGTGTTTTTGTTTTTGTTTTTTTATCAGATGTATTGAGCTATTTAATTCATGTACCTATTTTAAGTGTACAGTACAATGACTTTTAGTATGCTAGCAGAGTTCTGCAACCAGCACAATAATTTATTTTAGAACTTCTTTATCAGGCCCAAGCACTTCTGCCCTTACTAACTGCTAATTTACTTTTTGTCACTATAGATATGCCTGTTATACAATCATATAATATGTGTCCTTTGTTTTCAAGGTGTATACATATTGTAGGATATATCAAATACTTCATCCCTTTGTCTGATTAAATATGATCCCATTTGATGATCCCCTTTTAATTACACATTCACTAGTCAATACATGTTTGATTTCTTTCCATTTTTCTGGCTATTACTAATGCTGCTATCTGCTATGAACATTGTTGTATATGCACATCCATTTCCAGTTTTCTTGAGTATATTCTTAAGAACACAATATGTTATATGGGAACTCCATGTTTTATTTTATTAATAACTCCAACTATTTTCCAAAGTTGTTGCATCAATTTAATCTCCTAGTATCAGTGTATGCCAGTTTCAGTTTTCCCACTTACCTGCTGACACGTGGTATTATTTGTATTTCCTCTTATTATCATCCTAATTGACATGAAGTAGTATCTTATATTAGACTTTCATTTTCTTGCAAGCTATGAGGCACATTTCCATGTGTTTATTGGTGCCTTCTACATCTTCTTTAGAGGGACTATTCCTATAATTTGTCAAATATTATGGGAGGTAATCTGTTTATCTGTTAAGAGGTAGAAATTCTTTACACGGTCCTGCATATGTCCTTTATCCATATATGATCTGCATTTTTTTCTCCCATTTTCTGGCTTGACTTTCACTTTTTTATGCCATACTTCAAGTCACAAAAGTCATTAATATGGATAAAGTGCAGGTTTGTATTTTCTTTTGTTACTTAGATTGTGAATATCATCTTGAAAAAGACTTGTCAGAAATTAAAATTACAACTTACTCATATCTTTTCAGAGTTTTATAGTTTTAGCTCTTAATCTTGTGTCTCTGACTCATTTTGAATTAATTATTATATAGGCTACTATGAGATTCAAGAATTTTATTTTGTATGTGGATTATCAGTTGCCCCAGAACCATTCTAAAGATTATTCTTTCCCTCACTAAATTGTATTAACATCTACACTGAAAGTCTGTTGACTGTAAGTATGAAAGTTTCTACACTCTCCATTCTATTCTATTTATCTACATGTCTTTCATGACACCAGTACCAGACTGTCTTAATTACTATAGTTTGATGATACATTTGTAAATGAGAATGTGTGAATCTTTCAAAACTGTCCTTTTTCACTAGTTCTTTTTTTTTTCTTTTTTGAGACCAAATCTCACAATGAGACCCAGACTAGCTTTGAACTCATGATCCCCCTGCCTCACTTTCCAAGTAGCTGGGATTATAGGCATGTGCTTGTGCACTGAGCTTTAGTATTATCTTGACAGGTCTTGGTCTCTTGAATTTTCATATGAATTACAGGTCCACTTCGTAAAATTTTGCAGAAAAATGGACCCAGATCTTGTTAAGGTTTGTTATGAATCTGGAGATAAATTTGGAAAGTATTGCCATCCTAACAATGGTAAATCTTCTGACTTGTGAACATTAAATATATTTCCATTTATCTGAAGTGCCTTTTGTTGTCTTTATTCTCTAGTTTTGACAGTATATGTCTTTCATTGTACTTCTCTCGTTATACTTATCCCTAAGTGTTTTACTATTTCTTATGGCATGGCTTTCTCAATTTCATTTTCAGCATCTTTATTGCTAGGATATAGAAATATAATTGGCTTTTGGGTGATAATTTCATACTTCATATAATCCCCTAAGCTTTTTTCTGTATTCTTGAGGATTTTCTGTGTGCAACATGGTATCTGTTGAAGTACAAACACTTTTATTCTTTCTACAGTCAGGATCTCTCTTTTTTTTTTCTCTTGTCTATTCACCCTTACAAGATCTGCCATTAAAATGTTCCATATAAGTGTCAAGAGTAACACCCTTGTCTTGTGTCTAATCTTAGAAGAATGCATTCAGTCTTTACCATTAAGTGTGATGTTAGCTGTGAGGATTTTGTAGATACCCTTTACTGAGTTGATGATGTTCCCCTTATTTCCAAGTTTATGAATTGTTTTTACAGTGAAAAGGTGTTGAATTTTTTGAATCCTTTATTTGCATCTATTAAGAAGATTGTGTAGTCTTTGTTTTGTATTGAAATAGTGTATTCCATTAATTGACATTCAAATGTTAAACTATCCTTGTATTTCTGGGAAGGATCCCACAGTCATGATGTGTGATTCTTTTTGTATTGGTGGATATAGTTTGCTAGTATTTTGTTAAGAATAATTATATCTTTATTTATAGGAGAAATTGTTCTGTATATTTCTTTACATGTGATATTTTTGGTTTTGGTATCAGAGTAGCGACTAGCCTCTTATAATGAGGTGAAAAATATTCTTTCTTACTCTGAATTTTTATGAGTCTGTGAAAATTTAATTCTAATTTTGTACAAATAGTTGCTTCATCATGAGGCAATTTGGGTTTCAGATTATATTTTAAAGAAATCCTAAAATTGTTAACAAAATCTCTTTGTTGTACGTTGCTCTGAATTACATTTTCTTAGATCTAAAAGTTGAATCATGTTCCTCCCATTTCAGTAATTAAAATTTGTTGAAAATTACATGTGGTATCTTAGTGAGTGCGAGTAAGGAGAAGCATTAAAACCAGCAGCAAGGCAGAAGAGGGAAAGACTTCCCTCATCAAGGAGAGATTGGTTACATCAGTGTTGTAACTGTTTGGTGGAGGAAACAAGAAAGATGAAGGAAGTTCAGTGGACATGATCTCCAACATTCTCTGGCCACTAAGACCTTTAAGCTGCAGAGATACCAGGTCTGAAGGTGCCGATATAGGTTGGTGTGAATGGAACTTCAGCAATATATAATGCGGATTTCTGTCTGCATTGAGAGACTAGGGAGTCCCTCACCATTTTGGCTTTATCCTAAGACACATGCCTTACTGTAACTCTGTCAAAATTATCTTTAATATCTGAATATTTTTTTTGGGGGGGAATGGTTGCTACATCCCTTATGCTTTCCTGGAAGTGATCACCTGGTACTGACCATTCCTTCAGAAAAGCATTTAAAACTCTTCTAGGATACTTATCCCATTTAGTATAACATAAAGATTAAACTTCTGATCTTAGAATCAGATCCACTAGGATTAGCGTTTATTTCGAGACATTTTTTAAGCTTTAACAATTTATTTAGCATCTGTGGGCTCTAATTTCTTAATTAAAAAAATACAAATAACATCTAATACCTAGTGTAGTGCATACCATGTATAGTTATATGAAAATAAAGTATTATTTACTCCATTGCTACCATTACAATTGCTATATTTTCAGAAACAAGTGGTTGAGAGGCCAAACTCTACGCATTGTACCAAATAACTTCTCTTTTTGCTACTTCTAGTTCTAAAATGGTATCTTCACCTTCCTGTCACAAATTTTATGTTTTTCTCTCTACTCTTTTTTTTATGATCTAGAAGCTGCTTTTGCATGCTACTTTCCATCTTCTTTCCTTTTCCTCACCCCTCAGGTCTTTTACTTACAACAATTAACAACAGTTTCCCACCTTCTTGTTTCGAATGCTGCCTTTCCTGAGGAACTTTTACTGTAAGCTAATTTCTGGCCCATCACACACATTTTCTCTCTTACATACACAACCTTTCAGGACACGTATTGCCATCTCCATTTTACAGATGTGAACATGATGCAGAAAGATTTGGTGACTGATTCCAGTTCACTTGGATAAGACATGGTAGTGCTAGCACAAATGTTTGATCTCCTGAGTATGAAATCCAAGCTGCCTCTTATCCTTCAAGCTGTTGCCAAAGTCGTTTCATTATGGTGCAACTTTGATTATAACACACTCAGCTCAGTATATTCCAATGGCCTATAAAGTAAAGCCTAAACTCTTAGCCTTAGAATTCAAAGCCTGCTATAATCTGGTTTAAATCTACATTTCCAGCCTCTCTATTCACTGATCCTTCTCACACCCACTCCACTCCAATAAAAACATGTAACTTCCCTTTTGTAAGCACGTCTCGCACTTCTCTGCAAGGACGTACCTATGCCTTCTACTGCGGAGTACTGTGTAGTACCACCTCCACCACAAGTGCTTTAAGTCTCCAGTGTAAAGTTGCATCCTTTGAATCCACATAGTGGTTTGTGTATTGTATATTATTACTTGTATCTACTTAATATGGACAAAATACTGGAGGGAGGTGAGATTAAAAGGATTTCAGGGGAAAGTGTTGGAAGGAAAAGTTGAGAACTAACGGGAAAATAAGGCTGTCTGGCTTCCAGCTACGTATTCAAGTCAAGAAAAAAAAACAAGGTCACAAGTGAGAAATATGGTAATAGAGAGCAAAAATACATTGAACTGAGAAAGGAACCAGCTTTTCTCATTTTCCCATTCATTAAAAATATAAATGATTAGGTGAAGTGAAGTATATCAACAGATAAGGATTTTGGCAGCACCAGGAATTTGGCTTCCATTTAAATTACTGGCTTGGCATACTTTATATATTATTTCTGGATGTTAGTTCAGTTTTATTCAGAATTTTTGTAAGAGTGCCTATCCAAAATTGAAGATATTCCTGGGAATTAGGAGTATTGGAAGAGGCCAGGGGTAGCCATATTCCATGAAATTAATTACTTGGACAGATTCATGTCAAAGAGCACTGATATGGGTGATAAGTAGTCATATGTGAACACGTTTTAATTTTCATGTTAGCCTAAAAGTACTGGAGCATGGAGGATGTATCTTATTCACAGTGCCTCACTCAGTGCCTTTTATATAGCAATGCATATTTCAGGGGTCTCTGGTGAGGCCTAGTAGTGTATTTTCATTACATCTATCCACTAATGGTGAGCTGGGCAGCAGAAAGGAAGGGTATAGAATATCACTACAAGAATCACAGAGAAAAGAGACACTCAGTGTACCTTTAGCCAGAGTTGGGTGTGGTATCTTATGTTCTTGACCTCAGAGTATACAGCATAAGGCAAAATTTCTGAGCTTCAGCATTATTTACATTTTGTGCCACATTAATTCTTTGTCCTGAGGATCACTACTCCTTGACTGGTATAGTATTTAACAGTGAGGCTCATCTCTCCATTCTGAATGCCAATAGCATCCCCCATACACACACTGTGGCAAGAAAAAATATCTACAAATATTGCCAGATATCCCTAGAGAAGTGAACCCACCGTGAGTGCGCACCACTGGCTTAAAGTAGTGATCCAAGAAGAAAGCTCTTGGGAGTCATTAACCCCAAAGCACTGTACAAGATGCTACTATGAAGGAGCTACATAGGAGGGAAAGAAGGCAGAGTCGTACCTGCAACAGTACCTCCCACCAGGTACCCTTAGAGCTTCTGAAGGTACAGCTCATCCGTTCCAGGAGAATTTAGGAACTGATGATGATAGGAGTATTCCTGAAATAAATATTTAGGAATGGAATACAGCTGTGTGAATCATGGCATTCTTAGTACCAGGGTCTAGGGCACATTGTATCTCATTAAGAGATAGTCAGGATAGTTTGATAGTCCTGTGAAAGAGGAAAGAAAGGGTGGGGTGGTATCCAAAAAGTGATACCAAAATAGCAAGCCAGGACAGGAATTTTCTCTGGGTTCTAGAAGGAAAGGTAAGGGAAAAGAGATGAAGAGAGGTACCACACCTGGGAAGTGCAAAGCCTTGCCATTATCACTGCATAAGAAAGGGGCTTCTAAATGAGCAGAGGAAACTGCTCCAGGGTGTGTGGCACTTGAGGAGAAGTGGACCTCAAGTATTTCAGGGAGTGAAAGCAAGCCAGAGTCTGAGCTCAGCCTTGGAGCCCCAAAGGTAAGCCGGAGACTTCATGTCATAGGTGCAAAAAGAAGCAAAGAATATATGTGCTCAGCAAGAATGCTGCATATGCCTAAGTGACCCACATAACCCAAGAGAGTGAGTCACAGAGAGACTAACGCCTTCGCCAGTCAGCCATCACGATCATGCATTTGGAGATTTTGCAATGACTTGGTTGAATACTCAAAGTGTTATAAGGGAAATAAGAGGTACAAAAGTACATATTACAGCATGATCATGCTTTTATGTTATGGGGTAAATGACGTAATTTGATAAGTAGTTATAAATATCAACACCTAGGAACACTGGAGAAAGAAAAGGGAAAAACTCCTTACACTGTAAGAATCTTCAAGAAGAGATGATGAGTGACTTTTATTTTTTTATTATTCATGTTTTGAGTGGTTAGTACTTTAATACCTAGTTTTGAGATATTGTACAAAAATGAACATTCTGTTTCAAACCAGACTTGGTCTAGAGAATAGAATTGTTAAATTATTTTAAGTGGGATAAATATTAGAATTTATGAAAAAATATGAATATGTTACACTGTGAAGACAGTGTGGGAATGTGTAAAACACGGTGTGCTTTGTAGAAATGAACACACTCTACCTAAAATTAACAAGAGTTTAGCAGGCATCATCAGAATGCTTTCTTCCTAATGGACAACTCTTCTGTAGTTATGTGAAAGGAAATATGTCATCTTTCTCTTTTGCCCCATTAACAACTGCTCTCTGAGTAAGAAAATGAAAGAAAAATCCTAAACCCTTTGGCTATGTGTAACTCTATATGAGACTATAGAGTGCAGGGTTTGTTTGGAATGATGAATGGTTTGACAATACAGCACAATCAGACAAGACCAGCCATCAATCACTTTAAATCAATGATAGACCCTGGGTGTGTTTTGTGCCACTTTCATTCATTCTGGTGCCCAGAGAGTTCCACAGAGCAAACTCATGACCTCACATGAGCAAAGAAAATGGCTTTTAAAGTTGTTTCCAGGCTCTATTCATCACTCATTCCTGGGTGAGATGCCAGGAAATAACTTTCATGTCTTTTTCCTCAACTCATCTTTCTCACCTCAAATACAGTTTGGTGGAAGTATATGCACGTAGACAAAAAGGGAACAGTAGGCCATGTCATGGGCTAAGCTTGGTAATGAAAGCGAAATTTGGCCCTTGACTTTTTATTTTTTCTTTCTTAATTTCTCTTATTCATCAAATCATCTGCTTAAAATTCCCTCTTTCTGGAAGGAACTTGTGATTTGGCTATGATTTCTTCTTGGTTTATTCCAGAATATTTGGAAGAAGGCAGTATGATCATCAGCATGTACCAGACATAGTTGCTAATATTCTTGAGTCAAGATCATAGGCATCTTTTCTGCTGGGGAGAGATATTTTTCACTATGACTCTCTAGCTATAGTGATTAATGTTCAGTCACTAACTCCAGAATCCTTGACCTACTTCATGAGTGACATAAGCGAGTGTTAGGGTCAAGAATACCATGGGAGGGACTAAGGTAACACAGCCTACTTCTTAGCCTCAAGAAAATGTACAAAATGTTAAAAGCACCTCTCTTTCAAATAACTTGTAAAACAGACTCATAACTTGTAAAACAGCTCAGTTGTGCCACCCTCGTGTACCATCCTCATCGTTTTAAAAGGCAAATGTTTTTTTTTTTGTCCTCACTGCACCTCCATTCCTACCCCAGAGGTAAAAAGGGACATAATGTTTGCTTAGACCTTCAGAGGCAGACATCAGCTCCACCTAAGTAAATCCAGGGAAAGGATGGGCAAATCTAGTTTTTGACTCATTCTGTTACATGTACTTTAAGTACAATGGTTTCCCAGAATTAGTTCCTTTTAATTTTTCCCCATAATATATGTATCCACCACAAGATTCTTTAAATTTCCTACCAACTAGGAAAACACTTTGATATTTTTTTTCTGATTGTTTTATTAATTCATGGCTCATATAAAACTTATTATAACATTGAACAATTCTATTGAAAGATGAAAATACATTAGCACATTTTTCAAGCACTACCATTTTTTAATTATATATAAACTACTCAATAAAAAGGTGAACGGAATTGAACAGTAGGAAAGTAATGAACCAGTTAACACTTGAGATCTAAACAACTCAGATTACAAGGCAGCCTGGAGCAATGGCAAAACCTCTGGTTAGATTATAGATCACTTAATAGATAAAGGATTCTTGCAAAGCATCTAGCCTCTCCTTTAGCTTTAGATTACCAGTATTTTCATGGAATGATTTGTGCACTGGGGACTCTGTGTGAATTAAAAACTATTTCTCTTTCAAATGTATCGAACATCTTTTTTTCCATGAGAGTTAAAGAATAATAAGTCTCATCATTTTTTTGCAATTGTTATAAGAATGCAAGCGAATGTATTACCAGTTAAAGTTTATGTTTATATTTGCATATGCTTGTACACATGTACATATTTATATGTATGTATATGCATTGGTATGCATGTATGTAGCATAAGCTACATTTGTAATGTGATATCATGTTATGTAAAAGGGTTAACATATGTCTATGGGACTGATAAAAGCAAGGTCTTATCAATTTCCTTTTTCTGGTATTAAAGACTAAAGCAGGAAGAACTAAATTATTTGAAATCAGTTATAAATAGAGGAACTCCTATTATCTCAATTGTGAGATAATAACTGTGTTCTCTGCTTAAAGTGAAAAAATACAGCCTAAGACAGCTCAACTTCAAAATGCATCTAAGCAAATATATGTGTGTCAACAGAGGAAGGCCTTAGCCAGTGTGCATGCCTTAATGCCTGCATTCTGTAAGGCAGAGGCTTACAAATTCAAGCCAAGACCTGGCAACTTATCAACTTAATAAGACCTTGTCTCAAAATTAACGAATTCTAAAAGGGCAGGGAATAAAGCTCAAATTCTCAGGAGGGAAAGGAGGTGAGGGGGTGAACAAAGAAGCCCTTATGCACATCAAAGGATACAGAGCCATGTTCTCCTGAGTTTCAATCCTTAGAATAGAAGCAAACATAGAACACTCCACACTTGCTATCTTCTGTAGTGGGAATTTAGGGGCAGAAAAGGACATTGTTCGGGAAGTGAGAAAATCAAGTAAAGTTTCACTCCTCCAGGGCAGACCATCCAAGAATACCAAAGTAGAGCTGTATTTTTATTTTTCCTGTTACACCACAGATCCGTTGTTTGGCTACCAAATTACAGGTTGTGTCTGGTTCTCACATATTTCTGCTTTTCATGTACTGAACAGGAAGGGTAATAACAGGGTACTCCTTTTTTGCTCATGGGATTTAGGTAGTCTTCATCACAGAATGGGTCATTTTTCTAAGAAAACCTGGCAGTTTAAAGACTGGAGGTGTATGCCATTCATGTGGTGATGGAAAACCCATAAAAATGAGAGGTTTTTGGCTGGAGAGAGTGGGTTCTAGTTACTTGTTCCCAGATTTAAATGACATGTTTATGAGTCATACCCTTATTATCTAATCCTAGCAGCATCATCCAAAGATCACTATCATTTAAATGACTACTTCAGAGAAGGTCTCTGGGAAATTTTACCAAGGAGAAAATTACACACATCCACTTAGTTAAGAAACAGCATTCTGCACACATTTTTCAGTCATTTTTAAAAAATGCTGTATTGAAAAATCTATACAAGATAATTAAACAAAATATAACAAATATTGTCTAAATGTATAATATCTGATATCCTGGACAAGAGACCAGTTAACTCTAATGCAACATATATTGAAAGAAACTACTGCACACAGATATTACCAATTAGTATTTGAATCAATCAACATTCATATAAATATTGTTCCACTTATTTATTACTCAGGCATCAGTGAAAAATAAAAAAGGAAATGGCTTGATAGGATAAGTTTCTAAAGAAGTCTTGAATTGGGGAGCCAACCCACAACTGAGAGAGCAGTTTAGTGAGAGATAAACCCACAACAGTTTAGTGAGAGATACCTTATCAATATGACCTAACGCAAAGCAGTATTAAGGAACTTCACCCGCCAACATGGGAAAGGACCTTGGAATTTTGACTCATCAGAGAATTTCTAAAGAACTCCTTTGGCAGACAAGACCTATATTGAGGACATCTGGGTTTCTTCAAGTGAAATTAATTTCTTTTTTTTCTTAAGAAAGAAAGAACAAATAAGCATTTCCTTGCCATTAAGTCATTTATTTTGTCCAAAGATTAAAAACAAAAACTATCATTTCTATCCACCTTCGTATTTGTGCAGTAAGAAGTTATTATGTATTATTAGAAGAGGAAATGGAAAAAACACAGGGTCCAAATTATATCTGCTTAGAGCTGTAGAAAATTTTGGCTGGCAAGAGTATTCTCAGGACCCACACCTACCCCAATAAACGACAGCACTGCTAAGAATTTTCACTTTTCCATAGTGAAGACAAAAATTTTGTCTTTAAGATGACTGATCCACACTCTTCTTCTCAGCAAATTATTCCATGGTCATACTCTTGTTCTCTCTACAAAAGAGATATTTATCACAATATATTATAGTCTGAGAATTTCCCAAATATTTAACTTATGCTTCCTTTCTGATTTACAGTTCTGTTTTTAAGCCATTTCTATCTTCTCACACTACTGCAACTAAATGTCTAATTTCATTGCTCATAAATTCTATCTTCCACAAAGCATCAGGACAAAAACAAAATTCAGACATATTCTTTGTTATTTTATAACAAGATGGCCTTTCTTTCTTCTTCCTGTAACCTATTCATCACTTCTTTCCGAGATCTCATAAGGATGGCTTTTACTGTTCAGATTTTTCTGATCTTAAATACCTGAGTACTTTCAAAGAACACTGAGGCTTTCTTCACAGTTTTCTTCTCCTCATGAGACCTCACTAGAAGAGCTTTTAATACTTTGTTTATGTCAATGAAGAAGATGATTGTTCTAGAGCACTCCTCCAATTCTTCCAGTTTGTACCCATTACTCAGTTTCAGGGATGTGTTCACATTTTAGGTATTAGTTATACCAGCATATCCTCCCCTTGGTTCCCAGCTTCTGTCTTAGTCTATTTGGTATGTTATGATAAAAGTGCCATAAGCTGCATATTATATAAGCAACAAAATTTATTTCTCGCAGATTTATTGGCTGGAAAGTCCATTTCAAGGTAGTGCCCCATCCAAGTTCTGATGAGGAGCTTCTCTCTACCCTACAAATGGCATCTTTCTATTGTGTCCTCACAATGGAGACTGGGCTGTCCTCTCCGCTGTGTCTCGTGTATAAATGTACAAAATCTGCTTGAGAAGTTTCAGTCCCCATGACCTAATCATCTCTTAAAGACAACACTTCTTAATATTATTTCCTTGGGAGGTATAATTTCAACATATTTGGTTGGAGAGACCAGGAAATACAACATATATAGTACAGCATTTAGAGTGTTTATTATGGTTTGTGTCTAGATGTCTCCCGCAAAGACATAGGCATTCATAGGCAAGGCTTTTCAGAGGTAGCTGGGTCTAGGGTGTATGATACTGAGGTTAAGGCTGTGGAATAACTCAATGGGTTCAGCATAGTTCTGGGTGTGCACAGTGGAAGACCTACCCTGGGTGTGGGTGACATCAACAAGGAGGCTTGTAGCTGGATAGACTGTAAAGGGACAGAAAGAAGGGAGGCTTACTGCTACTGCTGCATCTTGCCACCTCATGGCCTTCTGCCTGCCACACCATGAAATATTTCTTTTCTGCAATGCCCCTCTGCCATGCTGTCCTGCCTTGGAGCTAGAAGGTTATGGACTGAAACTTCTACAAACTCTGAGGTGAAATAAACCTTTCCTCCTTTGATTTATGGGTGTCAGGTATTTTATCCCACAAAGGAATGTAACAAAGATTTTGCTTATTATATAATCTACACATATAGCATTTCTCCGCATAGGTATGTTTACCCCCAATCTAAAATACTAAGCTCTATCTTGGACCTATCACTTCCACTGCTAAAATATTATTGGGCTATTTCTTAAAAGGAAACAGTGTAAGTTCATACTAAGAAAAAAAATCAAACCAAATAATATGTGCTAGTAGGTTGGTAAACTATTCTACTTTGAATATTGCATGGTTTAAGGGAAGACTTGTTGAAAAAAATGAATAATGGTTTAACAAATTTTGCGTTAATAAGTTATTATTACAGGTAAAGATTTCATATCATAATCTGCATATGATGATTTTGATGGACATAACTAAAATCTTAAGAAATTCAATCCCCAAAATGAGTTAGTTGTTGCCGATATCATCAATATTAATGGACTTTTAATATTTAAAGATAATGTTCTAACCATGAATACTTAATTTATAAAATTCCACTTAGCTTGTAAGTAGTGAACAGTAGAAATTAAAACAGCATTGACAACAAAAACAACAAAACAAAACTCATTAGGTCTAAACTACATTTAGATCTTTATGTGACTATAGTTTAGGATTTGTCTCATAAATAATTAAATTTCCTTGATTATTTATCACTTCATTAAAGCCATTCTTCTTCATTTCTCTTTTAAATGTTCACTAAACACAGTCTTAATTGAAGAGCAGAGCAAGGTTACATATTTACTCACCACCTCTCTAGTGTTCCTGTTCTTTTATTTTTTCAAGTAATTTCAAGTCATTGTTTGAAGCTCAGTATAAAGTGAGCAGATCGTGTTAAATAGCAAGTAGAGTTCAGTAACCTCCTATAGGAAGATGCCATTGCTCAATACTCTACGCTTGACAATGATGTGATTAAACAATCTTCTTGACCCACAATCCTCTACTTAATAAGAGACAATGCTGACAGCTGAAGCTTCTTTATGCATTTAATGTCAACACCACAGCAGAAGCAGCAAACGGCAGCAAGAACTGCAGGTGTGGACTTTAAATCAACGTGTCTTTACTTCCTCAGGATAACCTCCAGAGAACATTCCTGTGCACCACACATCTGCCTTGTATTAATTGATTGCCAAAAAAGAACATAGAAGATATTGCTCATATAATTACATATTTACCAAAATATTACAGGGTTTGCTGAGAGGCTTTCCCTAGGGCCATGGTTATGTTAGGAGAAAATGTGAAGGATGGAGTCACATGCAGAGCTTCTGGTGATTCTCATTGCTTGATGAAAATGTTCTCTGGGAGAGTAGTGAACTAAACTTCTCAACTAGATGACCAGAGAAACACTAAAGGTAATTAATGAAATTTTCTCTTTGTGCTTGGAGTATTTCACTTGCCTTATAAATGATCCTTCAGCCTACAGCTTTGCCCTTATCCATCTGTCACTATTCAGTAGAGTGCTCTTGCCAAGTCCTAAGTGAGATCCTGGCACATCCTTGCTCAGCTCCCTCCTTCCCATCTCCTGCAGAATAAAACTCAAAATCCTTCTGAGGATCTATGAGGCTAAGTTCCAACCTACACTATCAGTCTAAGATAATTTTCTTTTGTACTTGCTTTGGATTATTCCCCTCATAATACAAAGTCCTGGCCCTTCAAATGAATGCACCACGCACTGCTGCCCCTGGGCTTTTGCACTGATCTCTATTGTTTGTTTTTCTTATACCGATAACTTATTCCCATCACATCTTCGTTCACATATCACCTGGTAAGTGAAGCCACCTCTGGGACCCCTTTTCTCCAACTCCCACCTCCATCTCTTCCCTCTTTTGCTTTTTGCCCAGAGACAATTTTGCTTTCTAATATTCCATTTATTTGCTTATTCACCCTATTAATAATGTCTTGTCCTATTAGAATATAGAAGACCTCGTGGTTAGGGTCTTTGCTCTGTTTTGTTTATTATTTTGAACAATGACTAGGATATATTAAATGTTTAGAAACTTTGCACCCTGAACATAGTCCGTGAATATTTGATTAAGGAACTTCTTGACATGAGGTGTTTAATTCAGCTGGCTGCTTCAGGGAGTGGTAACAATCCAAGTCATTTGTTTAATCAATAAACGAGTTATCACTATAGAAAAAAATTCTGTTCCATGGGTGAGGAGGTCACCTGAATGCTATC
The DNA here is from genome assembly GCF_012274545.1 of Fukomys damarensis. Lineage (NCBI taxonomy): Eukaryota > Metazoa > Chordata > Mammalia > Rodentia > Bathyergidae > Fukomys > Fukomys damarensis. The sequence continues at coordinate 26,605,806 of NW_022900941.1, read as the reverse complement.
CCTTTATATAACATATACATTGTCACAAGGAGATCTGGGTTGCACAGTGTGACTCACAATATGAGCAGAAGTAAGAAAAGTCTTTAGAGTGCATACCTAGCAATAGATGTTATCAATAAAAATGCTTTTATGTAAGGCTTATTTATTTGGCTACTATCAAACATTTGTCCAGAAAGTTATGATAGTTCTAAGAAAATTGAGATATAAAATATATTTAAAGCCAAATAGGATTGCAAATGTTTGTTCAACATTAAATATGTTAGCAGTAATCATCCTGCCAAAACTAAGATGCTTTATTTTACTAATATAAGTAAATATGTGTTTCTCTTCTTTGCAAAAACATGTAGTTTACTGTTTAAAAAGCTTCAAAAGTAATATAGTTATACACAATTAGGTAGGATGGGGAATTGTTTTCTTTTTAAAAATAAATATGTAACCATAGCACCCTTGTCATTAGTAATCAAATGATCTTGATTTTTAAGGAAAAAGCAATTAGCCTTTAAGAAATGCATAAAGCTAATTAAAAATGACAAGTTAGTCATTGAAACAAAGAACAGCTCAAAATCAGTCCCTACTACCTACCATAAACTGATAATGCAATAAATTATGACTTAAAATGATCTCTTTTCAATTACATTTTTTAAAAATCCTTGCAGCTGTAGAGTCCTCACTTGCTCTTCCCTGCCATACTCAGTTGATTTATTCTCTGAAGTTGACAAAATTGTTATGTATGTGAGGCGATATTCATACAAAACTTTATTTAGAAACTCATCAGTGCTTAAGCTAATGAACCTTCAGTTACTAATGCTTTAAAACCTTGGAGATTTAAAAATCTTGAAAATAAAACAAAGGAATTTGTAGGAAGAATGTAAGATTGGCCTACCCATATTATATCCTCCAAAGCATTAATTTAGCAACTAGACAGATATATAATCTATCATGAACCATTGTGATAGCAATTAAAAGGTTTCTTCCTTGTAAGTGCAAGGACCCAAGTTCAATCCCCTGTACCAAAATAAAATAAAATAAAATAAAATAAAATAAAATAAAATAAAAGATTTCTTTCTAGAAAAACCCTAAACCCCTGTGTATTCTCATGTAAATTTGAAGAAATTCTATTAAGCATGAAAAAAATCTTTAGAAGTCAGAAAAGAGAAGTTTGAGCAGAGATTTTTCCAACTCTTCCTTATCTATTCATTCTTAGAGAATTGTTCTTTTCCTTGTATTTTCTGTTTTTTATTCCTTTGTATTGCAAAACAAACTCTGTGTTTTCTTTTTCTTTACTTTGTTCATTATTCTTAGCCCCTGTTTTGTTCCCCCAAATCACTGCACATGCAGTTGGTCTGGCCAAGGCAGGGTGTAGTCTGGAGTCCTGTTTGCTATATTCAGATAAGTCTGTTCAGGATTACTAAACAAACCCATTATTATAGAAAACAGTAGGACAAAGGAGGAATGGAAACAGATTGAACTACATTTCTTTTTCTTTTCTTTTTTTTTTTTTTTTGGTACCGGGTATCGAACTCAGGTCCTTGTGTTTGTGAGGCAGGCAGCAGAACCACTGAGCTAAATCCCCGGCCCTACATTTCTTCTTAGACCCACAGCACCTAAGTTTTTTTTTTTTTTTTTTTTTTTTTTTTTTTTTGGTACCGGGTATCGAACTCAGGTCCTTGTGTTTGTGAGGCAGGCAGCAGAACCACTGAGCTAAATCCCCGGCCCTACATTTCTTCTTAGACCCACAGCACCTAAGCTCTTGTCCCCTATTATACCTGTGTTAAGTGACAGGGTTGAATACTTGGGTACTTAAGGACAGCTACAGAACTACTGAGATGTCAGGCAGTTCTGGATGACTGTATATTGCTTAATGATGAAGTAGCAACTGCTGGAAATTATAATAGGCCTTAAAATAGCAAAAATTCCTGAATGACTATATCAGGGAGTGACCAATTTCTATCACGTGTTGATGTCAATTTAGAACATGACTATTCCCTGGAGAAAGAAGAAATGAGATCCCAGACCTGCCCCCCCCCAAGTGATTTAAACTATATACAAAATTCCTTTCAAGCACAGTATGCTATACTGGTCATGTCAAAAGGCCAAATGACAGGAAATGCATTGTATATAATATGGTTGCTTTCCACATTTAATGTGGAAATATGAAAATCCTGAATAACACAGCATTTCTGAAATCACAAAATCATACAACATCAAAGAACAATTTCTAAACACAAATAATTTCCCTACACAAATTTATATAAATCTCCCAAAATGAAAGTGTATGGAATTAGCAACATGTAGTTGAAAAATAAAATGGAAATGGCCTTTTTTTTTTTTTTTCTGGTACTGGGGAGAAAACTCAGGACCTTGTGCTTGTGAGGCAGGTGTAGTACCACTATGCTAAATCCCCAGCCCTGGAAATGGCATCTTATTAGAGACCTAGAATCAGGAATATTTGAATCTTTTCCTGTCATTAGCCACTATTTCTTAGTTTCTAACTTCACTTTAGGTCTCTTAAGGAAATATGCATGTGCAGTGGAGGTAGCTAATCAAATACATGCTCTTTATTTCCAAGATGCAGTAGACAAAGGTCCGGAAAACAGGTTGGACCTGAGGAAGATTCCTTTTCTCAAAATTATAGATAAATTTAAGCAGCCTAAGTAGATGGATAGCCCAATCTTCCCATGAATTTGAGATTACAAATCGATGGCCATTAGCTAGAACAGGCTCATTACTTATGCATGTTTTGGCCCTGAAGAGTATTTTTGAGAATACACTGAATTATTTGTGAATATAAAAAATAAGAAGATTCCTTATTTTAAAAGACTGATGCATTAATGTTTTCTTTTTTTATCTAGCAGGAAAACAAAGCACTCAAACAAAACCAAAAGCTTTGAACTATAGTAATCGTATGTTTATCTGGGAACATTTATCCCTAACAGAAATGTAGCGGCTACGTCCACAGGACAAGCATTTCTTAAGTGTATCCTTCACTGTTGTTCTTCACCAGCTCTACCTCATGCATTTCTAGCTCCTTCCTGACTTCAGAGATATTTGAACTAAACCCTACACCCAAGTCTATATCTAAAAACATCAACAGAAATGGATAGAGTTTAGAGAAAATGTCCTTAAGCAAGAGAGGGGAAAGTAAGTTTCTCAGTGAAATGATGTCAATTGTCCTGTCCGTCTTCTCAAGTGTTTGTAGATGGGGAGGGGAGGAGGGGGTGAAGGGAGGGCAGAGGTAAGGGGAAAAAAATGAGAATCAAGACTTGCCATGTAAAGGTACATGATCCCAACAATGAATGTAACTGTACTGTATCCCTAAATGTACCAATAAACTCAATAAAAAAAATAAAATAAAAAAAAAATAAAAAAAAAAAAAAACATAGTCACGTATACAAAAAAAAAAAAAAAAAAAACATGGAAAGAAAATCTATGATAAAAAATCTCCTAAACAACTAAACCTTGAGTATGAAGGAGAATGAAACATGATGAATGAATGAGGAAGGAGATACAGAGAGGTGACTGATCCATCAACATGATAGCATCACAGAGATTAATACTTCCCCTTCCTCGTCAAGAGCAGGATTGGACAAGGATATTAGAAAAGAGTATGAAGCTTCATACACACAGGCCTCAATTATATTCCTGCATTGACCACAATATTTCTGAGTAGCCAATGTAGTTTAAGCCCCATTGCACAGCGTAGGTATCTTCCAAGTTTCTGTACCTATTTTTGCACTTATAATTTGGCACTGTTTTTCTCAAGGAGACTTCCTAAAATTGTTTATGTTTCAGGTCTCAAAAAAATGTACATCTTTCTCTGCCTACACATAACATTTTGAATTCCTTGACCAAATTTATTTAGTCAAAGAAAAAAAAATGAAAAAAAATGTGGGTTGCCATGTGAGTCTCTTTGTGTGTATGTCTGTACCCTTGTCTCTAGACAAGGAAATAATCCAGGAATTACTAAAACCTATATTGTAGAAGGAAGATGATTCAGAAGTGGCTTATTTTGTGGGATGCCTCCTGATTAATTATATCAGAAAATAAGCTACTTTAAAAAATTTATGTTGTAATTAACATGTCATTAAAACCTATTTAATGGGTAAAGTCAGAAGCACTGATACATATGTATAATTTCATAATTTATTTTATGTCATTGAACACTTGTGAGGAATAACTTTATTTAAATTTTCCCAGGACCACTGATATTTGGAAATGTTTAAAGTGGAGTTTTAGCATAACTAGGTCTTCGAAGATTGTTTGCAAAAATAATCATTACAAAACACATCCTATAAGCATTAATCAAAGTCACAGATAACGTGAATTCATTAATATAATCATTGATTCTTTCTTCTTTAGAATCATCTTATATAAATGTATAAGTAATATGATATTGAAAAGCTTTGTTTTAGATAATGTCTGAACATCTTTCTACCCATTAAAATTAGAACTATATTTGACATAGATCCAACGTGTAAACTATTGACTTCTAAATTATATTGAAGGACCCACAGAGAAATGTATAAAGAGCTTTTGATACCTCTAGTTTCTCAGAAGCTCAGTTCTTTTTTTCTAAAAACTATTATTCTGGATTGAAAGAGAACAATTCACTTTACTTCAACATAGAAATTTAATATCATCCATAGAGCAACAGGCAGGCTTATAAAAAGATTCCATCTGTCATTAGGAAATTAAATAATAATATACTGGAAATTGTCAATAGTCTTCCTTTGCACCTATGTTAAGAGTTTGTCAGATGGTTTTGACATGGGTTAAAATCAAGGGAATTCTGAAACTGTCAATAATTAAGACCTTTGAACTGAACCCAAAAGGAGCAATGTTGAATTAAATGTCCCGTCATAGGTAATTTTCCAATAAGATTTCTTTGGTAAGATACATTATAATTTTTTTCTTTTTCAAGCCATGTTTTAACAAGTCTGTAGATAAATATAATCAGTCCATTTTATGACTTGTATCTAGATTTTTTTCCCCCATAGCTTCATGTATTCATAGATAGAGCATTTGGGATGTGGCTGAATCTAAAGAATGTGAGTATGAATTAACAGTGTGTGTTAACTAAATTAGTCCACTGATAGTTCTGGGTGCATGTAATGTCTGGGTGTGATTCGCACCAACCAATAAGCTTGTAACCTGAAAGGTATAAGAGGGAAAGGAAGGCTAGAATCTCTTGTTGCACTTCTTCCTCCCTACCCTGCCTCGGACTATTTGCCATACTGCTTTGTTGCCAGCCAACTATGGACTGAAACTGCTACAAACTGTGAGCAAAAACACCCTTTTCTCCATTAATGTGTGAGTGCCAAGTATTTTGTCCCAGTAACAAAAACAAGACTAAGACAGACCACTTCTTTAAATAGCATTGTTTTAAATACAAAAACAGAATGTTTTACTACACACAATTTTAATGTCTTGTCTGATAAGTCAAATATCACTTTTTTCATTAGTAAAATGGGACTCACAGATGCTTCTAAATTAATGACCAAAATCTTTTATTTTATATGCACTTCACTGAACACAAAATTGTATTTGGCAACAAAAATTATTTTAGTACTTACAAAATAGTTTATTTCTGCATAGGATCTTTGATTTTTGGTCACAATTAAAACTCTTTTATGCTATTTTCTCCTAAAGTCCTTCTCAATAGAATTATTTATATAATAATAAAACAATGGTGATATTTGTCTTGATTACTTTCTTGTTGCTGACACACAATACCTGATACCCATAACTTAAAAGGGAAAGGTTTATTTTGGCCCACATTTTGTAGAAGTTTCAATCAATTGTCTGTTGGCTCCAAAGCACGGCAACATGGCAGAGAGGGGCATGGCAGAGGAGGCTTACTAATGCCATGGCAGTGAGGAAGCAGAAAGCAATCAAGGGAGAAGAGACAGAGACATAACCTTCCAGGCTGCGTCCCCAGTGACCTACTCCTCTGACCAGGCCTTACTGCCCAGCATCACATTTAGCTATAAACTCATCAGTAGACTGATCCACTGATGGTCATCACACTCCCACAGTCCAATCACCTCCTCAGATCCTCACCTATGAGCACGTGAAGCCTTGGTGGAACACAAAAATATAAGTCATTCCTCCATTTAACTCCCAAAAGACTCATGTGCAGCTCAGTCAAAATGAATTTAGCCCATCTTTAAAAGTTGCCAAAGTCCTAACAGTTTCAGCATTGCTGAAAAATTGAAGTCCAAATACTCCTCGGAGATTTCAGGCAAACTCTTAGCTTCAAGTCCCTATAAAACTAAAGAGAAAGCTGAACAGTTTTGAAAGACAGTGGAGCAGTATAAACGTTACCATTCCAAAAGGGGGAAATGCAGCATAGAAAGGAGTGGAACCAAAGCAAGATTGAAATCCAGAAGGGAAAATGTTAAATCCTATACTTCCACGTCCAGCACGCAGGGCAATCTGCAGTGAATTTTAAAGAGTTTGAGTGACTCTGTCCCTGTGGCACTACTGGGGTTGTAGACCTCATGACTTTTCTCTTGAGCTGGCTTTGTTCAATCCTACTTTCATCAGATATTCCACATTCCTGACTTCTCCAACATCCTGGTCTCCACTACATTTATGTTTCACTCTTACAGCTTCATACTGTCCACTCAGAAGCACACTACCCGGGCTTCTAGGCCTTCTTCTGAAATCTAAAGGGACACCTTCTTGACCACATGACTTTTGCATTTTACATTCCACCAAGTGGAAGATGCCAATGTCTGCTGACAGCTGGAGTAGTAGCCAGGCTTCCTTACACCTTTGCTGTAAGGGTCTCCGAGAGGCTGGATGGTGTAGAGGAAACAAAGATCCCTAAGTGGCTGATTTTGGAGTATAGTGCCTTGCGCGGGGTCCTCTTCTCAAACCAAAGTGTTTCACTTTCAAGATTTTGAGCCTAGGAAAGGTGGGGCCTCTGTCAAGCTATTTTTTCCTATTGTTCTGTTCTAAAGTACTTAGCTTCTTTTTATTGCTAATCTTTTTAGCAACCAAGCTCTTCTCTTCTCCATGTTTATAGGCCCCAACTTTACCAGAATTTCCTTTTGGGCCAAATTCAAATCTTTTAAAATCATTCAGCTGTGCCATTAGCTCTTGATTCTCAAAGTAGATCTGGCTAAATGCCCCAACAATACCCATGCCACAGTGTCAATATTAAACTATCTTGAAATTTCCCCTGCCAAATTAGTGGACTACCCTTAATCTCTGTCTGCTGCAAAGTTTTAGGACATGAACAAAATGCAGATAAATTTTCCACCCAGAGTATAACACATGTGGCCTAGAGTTCAGCTACTAATGGAGTCCTTTTTCCCAACTGAAACCTCTCGAGCCTGGTCTTTTCTCTGGCTGCATTACTGTCAACATTCTGGTTTTCTGAGCTCTGACCAGAATCCCCCATCAAGCTTAGTTCACAGCATTCTAGGACTAGTTCTTCAGTCAGCGTCTTCAGATCTTTTGAAATTCCTCCTACTATCCTGTTCCAAAGGATTCTAAGCCACATGATAAGGCAGCAACTACCCCACTTCCCTGGTACCCAAATCTGCCTTACTTACTTTCTTGTTGGTGGGATATAATACCTAAAACCCACAAGGATGAAAGATATACTTTGGCTCAAAACTTGTAGAGGTTTCAGTCCATAGTTAACTGGTTACAATACAGGGCAGCATAGCAGAGGGGCATGGCAAAGGAGCTTTGCTTATGGAACACGGGAATAAGTGAGCAATCAAGGGGGTAGAGAAGGAGATAGACCCTGCCAGGCCACAACCCCCAGTAACTCACCTCCTCCAACTAACTTTCGTTTCCAATATCATAGTTATCTGTGAGCATCATACCCCCTGATCTAATCACCTTTTGAAGGCTCTACTTGTGAGTACACGATGAAGGACATCTAGATATAAACTGTAATAATATTGAAATCAATGTATAGCATTTGTGTGTGTGATTATGATTTTTTTTCCCTTATGTTGTTTGTTTGTTTTGAGACAGGTTCTCACTATGTAGTCCAGGGTGGCCATGAACTAGCTATGTAGTTCAAGTTGGCCACAAACTGTGATCTTCCTGCCTTGTACAAGCATGTGCTACCATGCCTAGCATTCTAATAAAGTGTTTAGATTAGAACTTTATTACTGTATTTGTGAATGTTATTCTACTTTATTTTGTCTTTGCTTTTATAGGAAAACGTCCTTTATTGATAACCAAATTTTTTTCTACTTAGAAAACTGTCTTCAATTATCATCATTTGAATTAATTTAATATTATGAATATACATCCAGAAGTTTAAAAAATGTTAATATTTTTCTAATAAAAGGCAAGATCTCAGTCTTCAGATAAAGCAGGAATTTGTCTTTGTCCAATTGTCTTAGAAAAGCTATTTCTTTTCCTGTGTTCTTTTTATTTTGTGAGGTAATGAAATATTTAAATAACTGATACTTGGCAGGAACACTTATTCCCACAGTATTTCTTGCCAAAATGAAAGAAGAAAGATCCAAATATCAAAGAAGGGACACTGTATTTGTGAGATCACAAGCTTGATTTTCTACATAAACATATCCTTAAAATAAAAGAAAAGTAAAATAAAGTAAAACAAAGCAAAACAAAATAATTGGGGGAGTGGAAATTCAGAAGGTTTTTATTAAGCGACATAACTGTCCTCAATTGATTACAAAATTAAAAATTACAAAGGATATACCAAGAAGCAATCTTACTCTGGCAATGAATAGATCAGATAACCAACTTATACTTCCAGTTTCAATACTTCTTCAGTTTTTAAGAGAAACACAGAAGTTAGAACAACATGACCCATAACTTGTAATTATTTAATAAAATTAAATGCCTTTTACAAGTTTTCTATTAGACTGTGGGGGGACAAGTTCAGCAACAAAATGTATTCACTGGGCCTAGATTTATGGGAGGAAATGCTCTACTGAGAAGCAATTACAATCTATACACGTTTCATTTTTGTAAACATCGAACTGGCAAATTTGCATTTACATTTTTACCCAAGATTCGACTTAAAAAATTTGAGGAACTCACTTCAGTCAGATTCCTCCATTTAATTATTGCATCCAAAATTTATTAAAGAAAGAAAACAAAAACATTTGTCAGTCATGGCGACTGGTGGTGATTCAGGTACAGTGGAACCAGGAGGATCTGCTGGTTCCAGATGGAGTGGATATATTCCCATGGCACCTATTACTTGCCAAATGTTTCGTAAAGCAAACACATGACCTAAAAGATTTTGCAAGTGTGGGGTCTAAAAAAAAAATAATAAGAAGAAAAAAACATACACTTGTAAAAAAAAAATTCTGTTCTTATTTAAAAGTCATTTCTTAATTTCTAACCATAAGTTGTTTTTAAAAACACACACACTTTTAATATTTTTCAGCTGTCATGCCCACTTTAGTGAGTCTACATGTGTGGGTACTCCATAAAATCTCTGCGGTGGTGGCAGATGTCCCTTTTGAAATATTTCATCTGCTGCTGGGGGTGGGGTGGGGGGAGTGTCACTTTGGTGCCATGAACACCATTCCTTCTGAAGACTCTGATTTGGGACAGTCTCTCTAGAACAAAAGCAGCATTTCTTGATGTCACTCAAACCAGCAGTACAAAACACACACACACACACACACACACACACACACACGGAGAGACATAAGTTAAGATGAAAAAAAGAATTTTAAATAATAACATATATATGAGGCCCTTTACAACAACAAAAGAACTGCTATAAAAAGTCAATAGTTGCTATAGTGAAGACTTGCCTGTGGAGGAGTAAAAATTTATATCTGTTATTTTGAAGTGACCAAATTATTTGTGCATGAAGAGCCCACCTACTCACCAAAAACTCCTTTATTTGTTGTGGCCTCTTCTTTGAATTACCCTGGCAGTTTCACTCTGTATTACATATGCACTTAATTACATCATGTCATTTTTTATCCTCTAATTATTTGAATGTTTAGTGGTTTAAGAGGATTTACTGGGCCAGGGATTTAGCTCAGCGGTTCAGTGGCCTGCCTTGCAAGCGCAAGGACCCAAGTTCAATCCCTGGTACCAAAAAAAAAAAAAAGAGGATTTACCTATTTTGTATCAACCTGTATTCCTCTTTCAAAGTGATTGCTTGGTTGCTGTACTGAACAGAACATCCTCTATGCAAATTTAACTGATTATTAATTCTTGCAGTGGATTTTAGCAAGTATCTATGATGGGCCAGGTTAAAAATGTGTACATACTCAAGTGACACACATATTTCCAGTAGTCAAAGAGATAGTAAGCCAAGAGTTGCAGAAATATGAATTTAATTATAATTGGTTGTGAGTACTAGAAAGAAAGTGACAAGATGTAGTGAGAGTCTCCACCAGGGTATAACCTTAAAGGAAACTGGGATGAGACAATATTTTCTGAGGTACTGACACATCATTTTAGGTCCAATGGTTATGTAGGAGATATCTAGGAAAATAGAAATATAGACATCTTGGGAGTGTTCAGGCTAGATTTAAGAACTAAAATCAGATTGGTGTGATGGGAGATGAATAAATGTAAGGGCTATAGAAGAGGGGGTTGGAAAGGTTAGCATAGAACTGATCATGTACATCTTTAGAGCTCATAAGAATTTTGAATTTTTATACTTCATGAATTGCAAGATCAAGGTTTTGAGTTAGGGAATGGAATGATGAAATTTACCTTTTAATACTATCATTTTAATACTATCATTTTACATTTTAATACTATCATTCTTGTTACAAAGACAATAGTGGATTACAAAGATCAAAAACAAAAACAGACCAAAGAAAGATAAGATTTTTTAACCTGCCCCATTTGCCCTTTTTTTGGTTGATTGAAGTGTGAAATGGCGTAACTGTGAAGTAGGGCAAAAATCAGCAATAGACAGAAAAAAACTGAACAGACTTGAGGGATATTTGTGCTATTAACATTTTAGGGCTTGATGATGGCTTTTGGATTGGAGCTTGAGAAAGAAAAGAATAAAATTTAATATGCAGGAATCAAAATTATTTATTCAGTGGTTTACTCAACTAGATAGATAATGGTATCATCTACCAAAAAAATGTAAAAAATGGGAGGGTAGAAAGGAGTAGGAGTCAGTAGTTGGCTTCAGATACAAGGTTTCAACAAATCCTTTGGTGTCAACATGGAGGTGTCTGATAAGCAGCTGGATGGAACATCTGTATCTCAAAAAAGAGATTGGTTTGGAGAATCATCAAACTACAGAGAGTGTTTGCAAAATGGCACAGGAAGAATTCACTTATTGAAAGAAGAGGTAGGGCAAAGAAAAGAGGGCTCAGAAAAGAGAGAGGAAGACTTTCAAACAGGATCAAGAAACAACAACAAAAAGAGACACACACACACCCCTGCAAAAAGCAGGTGTGACCATTAATCCTGATACGTCAATTTCATTGGATTAAAAATCGACTAGCAGATTAGTAAAGCAAGCTCCGGGATAAATCTAGGTAGATAATGAAAGTGTGGTCCTGAGTATTATATGTAGTCCCCTGCCCATTTCTTTGTGGCACTGCTCTCGTGGTCTGTGACCCAGCCTCCATGAACCACACAGCTTTTCTGTGCCATGTGCTTCCTCTGTGACGCTTCCACACTGGAGACAGCTGAACATGTATGGAACCCCCCAAACTCTGGGCAGATTAAATCTTTCTTCTGTTAAGTTGTAGGTGTCCAGCACTCTGTCTCAGCCACAGGAAGGCTAATTAGTATAACCTGGTAGGAGGAACACAGGGAAGAGTGAAGAGACTTGAAGGAAGAGAGTATAGGGGGCCCTCGCTGTGGACAGCCAAAGTGAGAAGCTGCTCAGTTACCAGTCGGGGCCTTCAGAACAAAGTCTCTGCCTCAGGTCCCTCCAGTGCCTAAAATACAGTTCTTTTTTTTTTTTTTAACCTGTCTACAATGTCTACATTTATATTTTATTTTCCTGAAAATTAGCATTATATTGCTAAACATGATTGGAAAAGAGCTCCATATCCCTTTGCAAGACTGGATGAATTACAAGAGAAATTCTATGCTCTTGGGTCAGATCATATTAAACACAGACTGCAAATTTGGTGAAAAGTATATGATATGGCTAAAAATATACAAGTTTTCTTTTATTATTTCCTTAAAAATACTCTTTGCAGATGTGTTCAATGAGCTGCAATTTTATCTATAAAAACCCTGATTCTATTTCTTGTTTCAAATTGAAAAGTTACTAAAAATGGTAAGGCCAAAAGAAAAAAATTAAATCATTATATTTTGTAAGTCAAATTATTGATAATTTATTGCAATTTCCTGTAAAGGGCTATATTAAATATATTCCTGATAGGAAAATCATTTGGTACATTTATCTTTTTTGTCTTGTTTTGTTTGTTTTGTTTTTTGAGACAGGGTCTCACTATGTAGTTGAGACTGACCTGGAACTCATTATGTAGCCCAGGCTGGTCTCAAACTCACAGCAATCCTCCTGCCTCAACCTCCCAAGTGCTGGGATCACAGGCATGTGCCACCATGTCCAGCATGGTACAGTTATCTTACAAAACAATCCCTTTTAAATTTTCTTTAATAAAGATGTAATTTCAAAGTTTCACATTTATACAGCTCTCTGAATTTCCACAAACTTAGCATGTTTACGAGAAACAGAACCATACTACTACCTTAGTAAATTTCTTCACATTATGTTTTTTTTTAAGTTGAACTTTTACCCTATAGCAATTCTACTCACACAGAGTAGGTATACATACACAGAGAAGGTATACAGAGCACTCACACAGCACTCACATATGTGTCTCCACATTCTTACATGCAGCTTCTAAAATTGTACAAGAATCCTCAGAAGAAAACTGATTATAACCCCTAGAACTATACCCCTTGGGAATAACAACTTGTGGCATATTCATATATGGATAAATTCTAGGACTATTATGTTGACTGGAGATGAGAAAATTTCAGAATAGTATACTGTATAACACTTTTTGTAATGATTAAAATAAACAATATGTTTAGGCATATGAATATGTGTGGCAAAAACAAACACACAAATAAATGCCAAACAAAAAACGTCCTTAAAGATAGAGTTTTCCCCCGGTAGGAGATGGACATCACAGCAAGAGCATGGGACACGTTATAACGTTACAGAAACACAGACAATTCTGAGAGAGAAAGGGAGAACTACTGACTAATAATTGAATGAGGATAATACTGGTTGCTTGGGACTGTCCGAGGCAAACCAAGACATGTGGAGTCACACTTGTTACTAGTAAACTCCAGTTTTTCAGTTAAGTGGAAGGTTTCTGCACATTTCTTCTACATTAATTAGTTAACTGAAACAATTCATATAGAAGAGGGCCATGAATGACCAATTATTTCATTGTGTTATGAACTGTCAATTTATGAGTAAATAACTTTGAGATCCATATGAGTTCCAAATATAAATGATTCTTTTTCAAATTAAAAACATTAATTATTTAGTAATGCAGGCTTCAAATTAATCCCTTTTGAATTAAGAAGGATGGACAAGACAACAATTCCTAAAATATATCCTTATTCAAGCAAGCAATTTTAAGTGAGATTTAGTCATTATGTTTCTCCCCAAGATCCTGAAAGTCAAAGCTCACAATGTACAAAATGTCAGGAATCAAATGATTATTTGTGTTACATCCCTAATTAGGTTGGCCTAATTATTTAAGAAACTCAAGACATTTAAATGGGTTGAAGTCCTACTCACTGACGAAGCCAAAGTAACTGGATCCTGACAAAATCGGATGAGATTACTTAAGCTTTTCCTTCAAAAGGTATGAAGGCTTTGAAATTCAATTCAGTCTTCAGATTTCCAAGGGAGGATATTCAAAATATTTCACTACTGATATAACACAGAAAACAACCAATCCAAACACATCTTTCTCTACCCTGAAGGAGAGTCCTGTAGTCTCCCTGTTGCTGGATCATGAAGAGGTCCAGGTGATTCCAAGGAGAAGTCAATGGAACTAGAATGGTAGAGGACACCGAAGGACTTGGGTTATGACTAGAACTGACTACTTGTCTGAATGGACTAATATTTAAAAACCCCTTCAATTAGAGGTGGATCAATGATTTTTATGGTTTGAAACACATAATTTATATTATATTCTTGAGGAAAATAAATATAAGTTGTCATGCCTTTGCAAATATAGAAAAGAAAAAGGGGAGATCACTAGTAGGGCCTTCACCCTGAATCTTAGAAATTAAAACATGGATTTCCTGAAAATCTACCTCTGTCTAGGCACAGTGAAATGAGTGGGATCAACACTGACTATTCAGAACTTACAGATTCTCAATGTGAACTGCACAACATGGAAACTAGTCACTGTGGCTGACTGCTCCAGAGCAGATACAGTGTGTTACTGTCTGCTATTGTTTAGTTTGTACATGACTGAACTGTAAATAAACTAACTTACATCATTAGGGCTGTAACCTTTGGGAAATTACAAGGATGTACATAAAGCATGTCATTTACAAGACAGAATAACTTTGTAATAACTTCTACCATCATAACACTTCCACAACTACCAACAACTTCTGCTCCATCTAGATTAGAACATAATAAGCTTCATGGTGCATATTTGCAGTTAGGATGAATGAATGCAAAGTTGGACTAAAATCCTCTCTTTATAAATTATTACTGAATCTATTTTTACTCATCTTCACAATGGAGGACAGCATGTACAAAGACCATAAAAAAAGGACAAGTTTTCATTGCAGAAGCAGAGAAAGGTTGAATTAAGTCAGTGTCAACATGATCACAAACTCTATGTCAATGTGACCTAAACCCAAACTAAACGTTATCAAATATTGTGAATTCCACAAAGATATTGAATTGAAGATAAAAGATAATGTGCTCTATATCTGCTATCTTTAAGGAAATAAAATAAATAAATCATAGCAACTCAACCAATTAATGGAGAGAAAAAAAGAAAATACTGTTAGTGTAATACGCAAACTACAGAAAGAACTCTAGGTAACCAATAACACATGTATGTCAAAAATAGTTTCTAGGAACAAAACAGATTGTATGTAAATGAAGGACTAATATTAAATAAATACTAAAACTTTTGTCTCAACACACAAAACTAAGAATGAATTTTTCAGTAATTAAGGAAAGTCAAGAGAACTGAGAGAAAACAGCAATACATTAATCTCCTACTTTGTGGTCATTAATATCCATTAACATTAATGATTACTGAAATTTATTAATATTTGTAAGTTTTTATGTTTCATATAATGAACACATTAATATTTGTTAAATATGTAAACATTAAAATTATATGATAACCTTTCTAGGAACTAGCCTATAGGTGTCATAAGCTTTTTAATTTCATAACTTAAGAATTGTTATTTAAATTTAAGTACTACCTTAAGTTATCCAAGATCACTAATCTGGAAAAGAAATTTCATATTAAAAATTAAGAATTCTCCATTATATTTCACAAATTATATGTATATGTATATATACATATATATAATTATGAGTGAGATTCTGAGAAGTAAATCTATTTCTACCTCCAGCTACACTTCAATATATGGGATACTGAGCCTCTGTGGAATGCTCAGCCTCAGAAAAATTTTCCCCTGGGTCTCACAGGTTATATTTCACAACAGTTTGGGAGAGGAACAAATAGTTTTTATCATTCTCAGGAGCTTTGGATGGGTCGGAGACCACCAAGAAATGGGATAAGTTTTCAGTTCTGTGGGTGTTACTGGAATGGATTTGTTAAACCTACAAATTTCCTCTTCAGGTTACTATAAGTCAGGGTGACATATATGTAATATATATGTGTTGGTGATGTAATTGTGACAAATTATTTCTGTCAACATGAATTTAAAATACATTTTTATCCTAAATATTCCTAAGAATATCAGTAAAAACATTTGTTCAACTTATAAGAGCTCATTTTATTACTTTCTGGAAACACTGTAAGGATAATATTAAATCAAATAGTCAGAGAAAAATTTGTTTTTACATCTATAATTATTTCACTTCAAACATGTCATTTTGAATTTGTACCTCCATGTTCTCAAAAAGAAAAATCCTCTGCTCCTATTGTGAAGATCAGGAATCCTTGGAAAATAACAAAGAAACAGCAAATAAAGTGTACTAGTAGCAGTGAAAAATAGATTAATAATAACAAAAATAAGAGCTAACTTTAACAAATAGTTTATGTAAATCATGTTAAGTAGTACTCCTATGCATTATATAATTTAATCTTTTTAACCATCTTATAAAAAGAGTGAAAGGTCAACATTAAAACCTGAGTGCAAATAACTGAATCTCTATATAATGATAGAGTGGGAATGAGAGAATAAAGAACATTTTCTCCTATTCTGTTTTCCAAAACAATTTGTTTTCAAAAAATAAATATAAAAAAAGACCTGAGCCATGGACTTCATCTTTCAAGATAATCCTCAGAATTACAATTTGACATTATCTGTCAGAAGACTTACAAACTGCCACAGTCTGGCTGTGGTGAAACAACCCTATAACATTGGCACTCTGGGTGGCTGAGGTAAGAGGATCAGCCCCAGACCCTGGATTCAACCTGTAGTACAGACAAAACCAACACTTTGCCATGAGCCAGGTGTCAGCCTCTGTGATTTCTATTCCTGGGACTTTCCTTTAATGGCAATATTTTCAAGCCCAGTCATGAAAACCAAAATGGCTTTCCAATAAAGCCAGATTTCACACTGTAGGAAAGAAGTCATATATATGGTGACTGTAGGCCACCAGTCATATAAATATCCCAGACTAATTAAAGTCCTGGTTGAAGGGAAAAGAAGTTAGGCAAGGTGACACTTGCCTCTAATCTCAACACTCAGGATGCTGAGGCAGGAGGATCTTGAGTTTGAGGACAGCCTAGGCTACATAGTGAGTTCAAGAGTAACCTAAGCTATATAGAAAGACCCACTCTCAAAACATTAAAATAATCAGGGGCATGTAGTTCAGTGGGAGAAGACTTTTCTAGGGTGAACAAAGACCTGAGATTTATCTCCAGCATCACGAAAAAATAATATTAAAAATTAATTAAAAATCAATGGGTCCTAAATTTCCACAAGATATAAAAAAGAAGTCTTGATGTGCAAGTTATACAGTAGGGTGACTATCAATGGCAACAATGTATTGTCCATTTAAAAAGACAAAAGAAAATGTTTTGAAGGTTTTCACTATGAAGTAGCAATAAATGCAGAAAAGATATATTTAATCTGATATAAACCTTCCACAATGTATAGATGTGTGGAAATTATATGATACCTCATTAACACAACCAGTTTTTATGATTCATGTGTGAGTTTAAAAATAAATTTAATCTAAATTTTTAAAAATCAAAATTCTACTCCGGGTGTATTCACTGAGATCCCTGTAGGGTACAAATGGATTTTCCCGATTGACAAATGCTTAGTAAAACCTAGAGATTGGTGAAAACATCCGGCCACCTTCCTCCTCCTTGACTTTCAAGCTCTTGTTTCCATTCCCAATTAATTCAGGACAGCTTAGACACCAGATCTTTTTACTGTCCCTTTTCCCTCGGGGAAAATGTAATTTCTGGGAATATTTTCATTTACACTCTATTCCAACAGAGTAAATAATTTTGCTAATGTGTAAGCTTACTACAAAGGCTTTTATCTGGTTCTAAGATAGCAAAAGTATGTGAGGATGTTCTCAAGGAAACCTCGAGGCTACCTTCTGCGTACTCGGAGAACAAGAAGAGCCCTAACTCCGTACCAGCACTTTGCCCTTTGCACCCTCTCGAGAAACTGCCCCGTTTTCTCTTTTTGAATATACAAGACTCACCCCACTGGTTTAGTCTCAGCTAAATATCAGCAGATTTAAAAAATATGATGAAAGTAACTACTGATATTAGAGATTCTGAATATAAAACAAAAATTTAAAAGTACCTGGGTGCCGGACAGAGGGATGTAAAAGATGCATTGTTTGTTTTGCTTGGTGAATTTAACCAAACTCTCATGTTTATCTTTCTGAACAAAAACAGTCGGGGCCAGGGATTTAGCTCAGTGGTGCCTTGCAAGTGTAAGGTCCTGAGTTCGATCCCTGTATCGGGGGGCTGGTGGTAATCAGAAGTTAGGAACACTTAATAAACAAGAGGAGGTGAGAAAACATAAAAATATCACTGATCTATTTCAAAAAGGGAAATCAGGATTCGAATCATTTCTCCTAAGTCCACATATTCAGTGCTAGCTACTATAGCTTTTTTTTTTTTCTTGCTACCAGTGTTCGAACTCGGGTCCTTGTGCTTTCAAGAAAGGCGCTGGAACCACTGAGTTAAATTCCTGGCCCAGCTATTATTGCTTCTTAAAACACTTATGTAGCTTATGTGTTCTGATAGTGCTTTCCAGAAAATTTGGTGGACTGATATAATGTGAGAATGCAGCTCCACAGGAAATATTTGCTTTATACCTCTGCTTTTCTCACTAACTTCCAATTAGTGTTGTGTGGGATTGGGAAAAGCCTGAGGGAGAGGGGAGGGGGAAGGGGGAGCTGGTGGGGGGGAGAAGGACCGGAGTGGGGGGTCATTGAGTGTACCACTCCCACTGACTGCTGGCCATTTTCAGGGATGGGCGTGAGGAATTCCCCGCCTTTAAGAAGTTTTAAGAACCTGAAGATTCACATGTTTAAAAGATCAAATAAAGAATATCATATACTCATGAAAAAGAGAGCACCATATAAATCCAAGGTCTTAGCTCTGTCAGCAGAAGAGATATATGTAAATACTGTTATTGCTTAGGTGTAGATAAAGGACAAAATGTGGCAATTTGTTGATTTACTGCAAAGAACAATTTCAGTTTGAGAAAATTGATGAAAGTAAACTGAGCTGAATAAAAGCTTCCTATGAGGAATATATGTTATGGGAAACTGTTCAAGACAAAGTTTGACCTTCTCAATGTGGTTTAATCAAGCTGTAAGCACTGCAACAAAAAAGAAAACTAGATAAAGAAGAGAATGATAAGCCAACACATTGTACCTTTCCCCTATTACATGAGGCTAGTATAAACATGTGTGTACTGTGCATCTCTAGTTCATGCATTCAGAGGCTGCACTATAATAATGATAGACTATAAATCACTGAAAAATATTTCCTTTGTTTCAGGACAGTCAATAGCTAGAAATAGGTGCTTACCAATAGCATACATATCTGGTAGACATAAAAACAAATGCTTGGCAGTTGTTTAAAAATGGGAACTGCATTGTTCTGAACTGAAATATATTAGAAAATAGCAGCAGTTTCAGGATTTTGACAGCTTTCCATTTTTGCACTTCACTATTTCTTTTTTAAATCTCATGTTCCATTTCAGAAGTCAGAACTACAATTTTGGAAAAAAAAACCCTTGTTATGCATTTCTAAAAGAATCATGTAAATACTTGTGAATCGATCATACATAGGTACATACATGACTTCCTAAGTACATTCGGGTGTATTTGAAATTTTAAGTATACTTGAACACCAAAGAATCAAATATGAGGCTGTAAACAAATAGGAGGTTCCAGCAGTTACCTGGGCGACTGGCCCTGGGACTTCAATGTGCCAACTATTAGCCAATTGTGAGCGTGACACTAATCAGTGTGCCTCACAGTCCACATCTCACCTTCTGCCCAGTTTTGGAAAAAAGAAAATGCTCATTTGTTGTAACAGTGAAAAAGATCTCTAAAATCCAAAATGTACAGTTGGACATGAGGGTCTGTAATAATTGTGACAACATATGGCCCAACAAGACCCCAGATATCTCTGATGGAGAAGCAGGGCAAGGCAGATGAGATAATTTCAGCGTGGTGGGGTTAACAAGCTGTAATTTGCTTGGGGTTTTTGCAAAATGTAATTTTGAAGAAACCCAAAACTAATAAAAAATTTGTACTTTTAATAAATCTTAGTTTTTTTCTTTTTGTTTTTCCTCGTTTATCACCTGTACCCCTTATTTATTTACTTATGTATCCATTTATTTTAGTCTATTATTATTTATTATTATTATTATTATTATTATTATTACTATTACTATTATTGGTGATGTTAGTGGGAAAGTGAAGAATGGTCAGGAAATTAGGTGAGTTGATTAAGTTAAACAACTGAAGTTCTAGAGAAATGTGATCTTAACTTTCCAGAGATGGAGAAGGAAATCTATTTCCCATGATTCTCCATTTCCTGGGTTAGCAAGGACATGGATCTCAATAATTAAAATATGATGAGAAAGTCTGTCCTACTAAGATTTTCTCAGCCCAGCAGGAAAGTACCATACCAGAAATTTCACAAGAAAGTCTGCTCTCAGGAGACTCACAACCAGACTTTTAACCATTTTGATAAGTTCAGAAGAGCTTCAGTGAAAAATCTTTCAAATTCTTGTCCCAGATGACCCCATAGATCCCTTTGAGGGCCAACCAATACCACTTCCTAGTTCCCATAAACAGTTGGACCTTTCCCTGTGAAAGCTGACAAGTTTTCCCGAAAGTCCTTACATACCATACTCAGCCTCATCTTGCCAAATGTGCTATCTCGGTGGAAACTGCTGGAACTTTCCAGACATTTTATGGAAAAACAAAAGTACTTGAATCGCTAATATTCTGAACTGTTTTGTAAGACTGACAGTATGTATATTTTTCATATGCTATATATGAATTTCCTTACCTTTCTTTCTCATCGTATAACTACATAGTGTTCTCATAATACTTTGTGAGAAATGTCTCATACTATAGTAATTACTGATATCAACACCCTTGTTAATATTCTGGAACTGCAAACATTTCACATCAAATCTCCATGTAAAAAAGCGACCGTTCACCTCTAGTTTGTGAATTAGCTATATGATTTATCTGTGGGAAACATTTCAAAAATATAGATTCAGAAAGACATCTACCACATGATGGCTTTTCCATATGGCATCTCATAATTATTTTGCTGTGTGTGAACATGATGAAAACAGTTCATAATTCTCCAAGGGTCAGAGTAAATTATTTCAATTAGACATATTTCAGAGCAAACATTACCTTAGGGTTTATTAATAATATTACCTGAGAAGGAACAGCTGACTTTTATGCATAAAAAACTGTCAGCCTCTTACTGCTCCTTACTATAGAAACCCTTTTGTGACTTTTAAAAAAATGGCAAATTTTCTCATGCTTTGCCTAAACACAGAACTTGGCAGCAGGGACCTTGTTGTAATCCTCAGCATGGGAGCTAGTGGGTGGATTTTTTTCTCTATAAACTCTTGTATAAACCACACCAGTCTCCTGGTATTTATTCTGGGTAATACTGGAAATTGTACACAGATCCAACAGGCCATGTAAAGGACTTTTGTAACTTCCTGAAGTCCTTTCAAGCAAAATCTTACTCTAAATGCAATTCCAGGAAGATGTGACATTATAGCAACTTAAAAGGACAGATTTGTTACGTTGTCTTTACCTCCTTTTCATAGGAGTCTTGAAAATATGAAGCAGGTCAGTTGGGCAACATAATAGTAGCAATTAATATGGCATTAAATGACCTATATTGAAAATTCAATGCCAATTGAAATGTCTTTAAAATAAATCATACCTATAGGTATATTCATAATAATTAAAGATTGGAATACTCTGCTAGAGGTTGGTTATTACTTTATAAAATGTGGAGCTACATATTACTACAACTTGTCAGTTAAGCTTGGCTTTATTATTATAACTACTCTCTGAACATGCATACTAAAAGATCTCAAGGCACAAGAGTCTATGAAGTATGCAGAAAAAAGATTAAAATATTACTTATGTCCATGAAATGTATAACTTTATCACAAACCTTTCTTGCTTCCCACACCAAGATAAGAATGGTGATAATGATAATAATAGTGGGATAAGGATTTGGAAAAAGGGCTCCTCACCAAAGTGTCCTATTTATAGCAAAATCTTCTGAAGGTAAGCAAATGCATATTTATCTTGGTGGAACTCACAAACAGTTTTTGGGTTTATGTTTGTTTATTTTCATGTGCGGCTAGTCAGATGAAGGTTGGTGTAGAAGGTAGTTCGATCAGCCAACACCAGATACAACTCTCTTGCCATTGAAACCCAGTATAGCCTCATATCCTTTGGGGAACCCAGATGGCACCAACCTGTGACCTTATAAGCATTTCTTGAAACAAGTGAAGCACCGTAACTGAAATTTGAAAAATTGAAATGTAAAAATGCAATCAATCTTACAAATACCTACAGCCAATATGCCTTTCACAAATGTTCATGAAGCTGTAGTTCAAGCATACCTCCACCAAAGGTTAGAAGAAAAGGCTTACCAGAAAACTGGCTAACATTTTTCTGTTTTGTCATTGGATATAACACCTATGGGTGAAACACTAGTTTAAGAAATAGAAATGAAAATTACAATCAGAAATATCATTTGTATAATTCTCTCCTATCTTATTTTAGAACAAAATATCAGTAAAACAGAGTGACAGCATACACTTTAAAAGAACACTTTTATTATTTTCTTATATTCCTGTGGAAAATATGCTCTGCTTTGTTGCTTTGTGGTTATGTATTCTAGGAAAGAAAAAAAATTGTCATAAGCATTTCTACACTATCCTAACATCTTATACCTTTAGGTTTTCTTTCTTTTTTTTTTTTTCCTCTCCTTTGGCATTTTATATTTTTCTTTTTAAATTTTTATTAGAACTTTTTGCAGCGCATAATGATTACCATTCATTGTGGGAAGCTGGCACGTGTACCTAACACAGTTTAATTCTTCGCTCTTCTTGCCTTCTCCTCCCTCCCTCCTCCTCCCTTTCCCTGGACCTCTTTATACTCTAAGATCCTTCCTATCTCAGAGCTTACACTGTGCTTGGACTACTTGTTTTATAGATATTGCTATAGCCTTCTCTCTTTCTTTAGATACCCTTTGTTCTAAGTTAACTTTCCACAGTTCAACTTTTACAATCCTGCCTAAGGTACCCTGCAATGTCCATCCCCTGGAGGTAAGTTTTATTTGTCATCCTGACTAGACTAAGTGGTCCCCATGTAGCTGACATATCAATATTTCTGGGTGTCTGTGGAGATACTTCTGGAAAAGATTAGCATTAATTTGATCAACTGAGGTATAGAAGATCCTTCTCAGTAGTAGATGTGGGCATCGTCTAATCTATGGAGGCCCAGAATAGGATAAAAAGGAAGAAGGGCACTTTGCTGCTTTAGCCACAGCTGAGACATCCATTTTCTTGTGCCCTCAGATGTCATTTTTCTTACACTCTTACCACCACCCTCAACTCAATTATCATTCTTGAATAAACTGAAAGTCCCACCATTGTCTTTCTTGGTTCCAAAGCCTGTGTGCTGGAACTAGAATTACACTACTGACTTTACTGGACCTCCAGCTTACCTGATCGTTGGACTTCTCAACCTCTGATATCTTGTGAACCAATCCCTCATAATACATTTCTCTTTGTATAGGCATTTTATTAGTTCCATTCCTCTGGAGAACATTAACTAATATATTCTCCTTTAATCATACATAATTTTTATTCTTAAATGGGCCTAATGTGTATATTTCTGAGCTACATTTATTTACTTACATACTTACTTAATTATTGTCATCTCCTCCACTGGAAATACAAGCTCTATTGGATCAGAGACATTTTATATTTGCTTATCACTGTATCTCTAGCACCAAGAGCATTGCCTAGGACACAGTAGATACTAAATAAATATTCATGATCTAAGACTATATTTGACTCAATTTGAAGTTTTGAATGAATGAAAGATAAGCAGTAGTCACCTTGTTTCGTCTACCTTTCCGTGTTAAAGGAAGCAAAGCTTCATTAGTAAGTATTTAACTAATGATTGGTTGGTCTAAGGGATACCCAAAATAGCTGAATATTATAACACTTTGTATTGTCTACAATATTCATCATACATAACTATTCTCAGTACCGTGTAATGCCCTGACTATGTTTGTGTTTATACCATGATGGCGCAGTCAAAGCATGTTCTTCACAGATCACATAAAGGGGACTCTCTTCAGGGTATTGAGATAGCCGAGGAAATCACACGGCAAGACTTAACTGAGCATCCAGCTGAACTCTCTTTTCTTCTTCTTATAAAGGCACAATCCCATTATATTAGGACTTTACTCATAGGGCCTCATTTATCCTTAATTACCTCAAAAGTCGAACTTTCAACTACCAGGGTCAAATTGTTTTTAAGCTTTTAAAACCTCACAATAGAGATTAAATTTCAACATGAGTGGTTATTGGAGTATTTAAACCATAGCATTCTTTATAACCTCCAAGTTCCCCTCCAGTTACATAATTCTACTGAGAATGTAGAAAAATCGAGGCTCAGTGGTGATGTCAGTTATTTAATATCTCCTTTTGTTTGGTTCATCAGCTATCTTATATATACACCCAAAGCACTTGATGACCTAGGTTTTTCCTTTCCGATGGAACGACAACTTTCAGTTGGGCATTCTCATTAAACATACCCAACAATGTTTATAGTCATAAAGAGTGGATAATCAGACTAGAAAATCACAGCTCTGACACATAATATGCTGTTCACCATTCAGACTTTGCACATTATCTCCTTTTGGAACTTTATTGTCCAGCCTATAAAAGAAAAGTTCATGCAAAGAACATTTACTGGAATCTTCTTAACATGGTCCTTTTCCTAGGCTACTTTCTCTGGAAATAAGCAAACTTGGCAAACAGGAACTGTCAGATGAGGAGGCACAGTTGGGCAGGAGGAGCTGAACAGCCACAGAGGCCTAACAAAGTCTTGACCATAAGCTCAGGAGAGCTCTGGAGCATTAGTCTTCATACTTGTCCAGCTTTGTCTAGAAAGGCTGGATATTTACGGCCACTTCAATCATAATGGGATGGAGTGGGATGGGGAGGGTAAGAAGAGGATGAAATTCCCAGAATTTCTTGTACTCCTTGAAAGAGCTGATAGTTGGGGTGTTTTGTCTTATCTTTCTGTGGCAGCTAATCAACAGATATGCATTCTTTCTAGTCAGAAAACCATGTAGAAAATCATATTACATTTCTTATACTAATGTAAAAAGAATAAGTCTTATATAAGCACTTTCCAAAACACACCTCGCATCCTCCTGTGGGCATAATGCTGAACATTCTAGTTCCAGCCTGCACTGGACAAGGGCAGCAAACATGTCTGGGCTACACTGCAGTGAGCACATGGCCAGGAGTCTATGGACTCATGTGTGGAAGAGAGCTTAAAGTGCATCAAAAGCCATTTACAAACTAATATCCAGAGCAGAAAAGAGCATTTACCAAATTCATAAATTGTACTGTGGCCTGTTACCTCTTAGACTTATCAAAACTTTTGGCTTGAGCTCTGGGTCTATTTAATTGGCTGTGTTTGAATTTTGCACACCTCAGAGCTTACTTTATTGCAAAGGATTCTTCAAGATATTCATATATGCAGCAATCAGAAAAACAGAGGTTTATTTAAATATTATATAATTTTAAAAATTTTCTATCAATATCATTGGGCTCAAACTATTAATCATAAAGTATACCACAATTACTCTTCTGTCTCTCCCTCTCCACTTAAAAACCTAAAACTGTTTTTTTCCCTTCTTCTTTTTTTTTTCTTTTTCAAATAGTCCACCATTTGGCTTAACCCTTTTTTTTTCTTTTTCTTTTCTGCTGTGTCACCTTTTAAAACAGGCTTTCATCTCCTTTGCAAAAGAGATTTTTTTTTTCTCTCTCCCCAGTGAGAAGGATGGATTGGTGAGTGGCCCCACAGCCTGTAAACTGCTTCCTTTTTATTCAATCCCCAGCAGCTTGGCCTGGCTCACATGCAGATAGCACTATAACTTGCCTGAACCCCTACTTAAGAGCCTTCTGCTTGTGTATTGACTCCTAAGCCCTTGGGTAAGATTTGAAAACCCTCTCTGAAGAGCGATGGGTTGGATGTGTGCTCACCTCCAGCCTGCGTTGTAATGGAGCATGCCCCCTTGCTTTTAAAACCCAGAGGTTCTCACCTCCCCAGGTGAGGCTTTCCCTGGAAATAGTCCCTTGAAACAATTCCCAATTACACAGTTTATGTGTCCGACACCAATAACGGCACTCACTCTTTTTTTTTTTAATTGAGTTTATTGGCACATTTTAGGTATATGGTACAGTTACATTCATTGCTGGGATCTTGTACCTCTACATGACAGGTCTTGGTTCTCATTTTTTCCCCTTGTCCCTGCCCTCCCTTAACCCCCTCCTCCCCTCCCCATTTACAATCACTTTATTTCCATTTTTTCATTTTCTCATATTTTTTCCCTTATTACTTTTCCCCTACCCTTCCCACTTTCCCTACACCTTTAGCCCTTTTCTTCCTATTTCACATTGTCGATTATCTCATTAGGATCTTATGTACTATTATAGTTTTTCACAAGAGAAACTATTCAGTATTTACACATGTGTGACTTATCTATTTCACTTAGGATTATATCCTCAATACATATCCATTTTCCTATGAATGAATCTAATTTCTCATTCTTTATGCCTGAATAGAATTCCATATTATAGAAAAACCACATCTTTTTTATCCAGTCTCCAACTGATGGGCAAATGGGCTGTTTCCAGCTTTTAGCTATTACAAACTCTGTGGCTATAAACATAGGTGTACATATATCACTGTGATATGATTCTCTTAATTCTTTTGGAAAGATACCCAGCAGAGGGATGGCTGGGTCAAATAGAGCCTCTAGTCCCAACTCTTTGTGGTATCTCCATATTGATTTCGACAGTGGTTGCACCAGTCTGCACTCCCACCAATAATGGATAAAGGTTGCTTTCTCCCCACAACCCCACCAACATTTGTTATTTTTTGATTTCTTGATAGCAGCCATTCTTTGTGGGGTTTGGTGGAATCTCAGTGTTGTTTTCACTGCATCTCTTGAATGACCAGTGATGTGGAACATTTTTTCATATATTTACTTACTGCTTTTACTTCTTTGTGTGAGAAATATCTGTTCATTTCAGATGCCCATCTTTGAATCAGGTCTTTATATTTGTGGGGGGGCCGGTTGTTTTGAGTTCTTTATATATTGTAGACAAGAGTCATTTGTCTGAGGAGCAGCTGGTAAAATATTTTTCCCACATTGTAGGTTGTCTCTTAGTTCTGTTGATGGTTTCTTTTGCAGTGCAGAAGCTTTTTAATAAGATGGGATTCTAGTTTTCTATTCTTTCTCCTAGTTCCTGTGCTACTCAGGATTTCTTCATAAAGTCTTTTCCTATGCCCATGTTTTCAAGAGTTCTGCCTAACTTATCTTCCAGCAAGTTTAGTGTTTCTGTATTAATAGTTAGATCTTTAATCCACTTTGATTTTAATTTAGGGCATGGTGACAGATAAGGGTCCAGTTTTAATCTTGGCAGATTGAGATCCAGTTTTTCCAACACCATTTATTAAAGAGGCTATCTTGCCTCCAGTGGGGATGGTCAGCTCCTTTGCCAAAGCTGAGGTAGCTGAGTACATCTGGAGTTGTTTTTGTGTCTCCCAATCTGTTCCACTGATCCTCAGGTCTGTTTCTTTGCCAGTACCATGCTGTTTTTGTCACAGTGGCTTTGTGGTATAGTTGCAAATTGGAAATTGTAATACTGCTGCCATGTGTCTGTTTCCTATGATGGCTTTTGCTCTTCTAGGTCTCTTATGGTTCCAAATGAATTTTTGGATTCTTTTTTTCTAGTTCTGTGAAATATAGTGTTGGAATTTCAATTGGCATTGCATTGAATCTGTATAGCAGTTTTGGTAGTATGGCCATTTTCACTATGTTGATTCTTCCTACCCAGGAGCAGGGGATACCTTTCCATTTTCTTTTATTCTCTTTGATCTCTTTTTTCAGAGTGCTTTAGTTTTCAGTGTAGAGGTCTTTTGTCTCTTTTGTTAGATTGATTCCCAGATACTTCATTTTTTTGATGCTATTGTGAAAGGAATTATTTCCCTAATTTCTCTCTCAGTGAGTCTGTTATTTGTGTACTAGAAGGCTAAGGGCTTTCTTTTCCTTTACATTGTCAGCTGCTTTCATGTTCCAAAATAAAGTTCCACATAGGAAGTATTAGAAGATTTCTAAGGCTCCTAAAGCAAAACCTGGTAAAGCTTCCCTTTAATGCTCCCAATTGTTGGGGTCTTTGTATAAGTAACACATTTTGCAATGGTGTGTTCACTTTAAGGAGATTGGTCTAATGACAAAAATAACAAAGAAATCTTTTCATCATGAGTGTCATTGCCAGGAACTGGAACTGATGTTATATGAGCTTTGATCTTTGTTTTCTTCTCCTTCCCCCACTGTGTAATTCAATTATACATACTTCCTTTACATAATGTAAGTACCACTCCTCCCTAACTCTTCCTTAATTACAGATTATTCAGGGACCCTAGATGTCCTGAGATAATGCCAGTATATTTTATCATTGTTTTTTTCAAACCTCTACCAGGTACCGCGTGTTTGAGACAATTTTCTTTTTAAGATCCCCAAATATCACATTGATACATAATAGCTCATTCAGTAATCAGTAGATTATGAAGTGCTTGAAATGTAGATGAAAATTAATGGATAGCTTTAGACAAAGAGGCTACTTAGACTTCTTTAATGAAATGATGCAGTAACTTACATCTAACCTGTCTGCTACTTCCTCTTTCACTATATTAACTATGCAATTGCAAATTTTATGAAAGCAATTCAAGCTACATTCATACTACAGGCATGGTCACATACAATTTTAAAATAATTTTGGTCCAGAGTTGAAGATTTAAAAACAAAATGGACAAAATGAAGAGTTCTTTCACCTTCATACCTCACTCTTTGAGGTAGCACTTGAACTTGTTCACTTTGAAAAAGAGAAAAGCGAATAGATACTATTTGTAAAAGAAAATAGCTTGCAAATCGTGATAGATTTTTCAGCATATTTTTGTGCTAAGCCTCCTCCAGAACAAACTAAAAGTGTCCTGTCTTTGGAAGGTTGTGATCTATAAGTGCAAAACTGGGATGAACAAATGAAAATGAAAAGATTTGCATAAATAGATGTTAAAATAATAGCTGTGTCAATTGACATATTAAGGAAATGTACTCATGGAATGAATTCCAATCTTGTTTTTAAGGTCTTGAGCGGAGGAATCTTGATTGTGGTGATGAAGTATGAGAAAGGGAAACACAGCAGGGAAGGGCTTTCAGGTGTGAAGTCTTGTCTGAGAGAAAGACAGAGTCATGATGCCTCTTGCTGTTGGCTCAGTGATCTGAGTTCATATGAATCATTCACTGATAGTATTTTTTTCTTTCTTTGGTTCGAAACATTTCTGTAAATTGCAATCATTCCCCACAATGTTAAGTGCATTTTCCTTGACAAAAATGATTGTTAGGTATTACAATTTAATCTTGTAATAAATCTTTGAATTGTGTTAAGCCTGTTTCTTAACTAGTGAAGAGCTGAGCCTTCTCAACGTCAACTTCTCACGCTAATGCTGCATGTTATCGTCTGCACTGCAGGAGAAATTCTTCAGGTATAAATGCTCCTTACAGAAAGAACAGGATTCTCACCTGCTGTGACAGTTAAACTGGGTTATCAACTGGATAGGCTTGAGAACCACCTAGTTGATTGGGAAAGCGCATTTCTGCTTTTTCGGTGTGAGTCGCAGAGGGAGGATATTAGGTACTACACCTCCGGACCCCTTCCTCTGGTGCCCTTCCCTTTTGCTGGGCTTCCAGGCGGCCAGGAACTGAACAGATTTGTCCCTTGATGCACTTCCAACACACTCTTCTGGTCTAGGAGCCCGCTGATCACTGCCAGAAACCCCTGAAACTATGGATCTGATTAAACCGCTCCTCCTTTATTGCTTTTTTTTTAAATTAAAAAGCTGCTGAAGCTCATTTATTTATTTATTGGAGTTTGTCAGGGCATGTGTGTAGTACGTAATGTTTGCATTGTTGTAGGAAGTCAGTGCATGTACATAACACATTTTAATTCTTTTTTACCCTCTTCCCCTTCCTTCTCCACCCATGCCACCCCTCTTGGTCCCCTGCTCTTTCTTTCACAGGAAATGGATGCATCTCGACAGCATAATGCTAAGTGAAATGAATCACACACAAATGCTTAAATACCACATTGTTACTCTTATATGGGAAACCCAAAGTAAAAATAATGACCAAATTAAAGATAGAGAACAGGAAGTAGGAAGATAGAACATTCTCACAGGAGATGGGCATCAAGAGTTGGAGGGAGAGGTGAGGGTGGGAAGGGACAATGAATTTTAAAAAAATTTGGATGTGTTTTGTACAAAGACCAACTCCAAGAAGGAATGTAAACATTGTACTGCAAATACACACTCCTCCTTTAAATTGTGCATTCCTGGCATTTTTTAACAGTGATGGAAAAATGACAAATTCATCTGCTCTGAATGATGAATTTTGATCTTTTTTGTCTCCTTAGGTAACTCTTACTTTTTACCAAGAAAAGTTTCCATAAATTCAGTTATAGTGATGGAAATATTAATTTAGAACAAAAATATATTTGAAGAGAAAATAATGAAAAAATGCCATTTTCAGAAAAAATATTTTTCACAAAGAAGTTGTTCAAAAAGCCACAAATCTTCATATATTATTAAAGAGTGAAAAATACCATAGTGTTAAAAATGGATAGAAGCAGAACTTCTGTAGAGAACTTCCAAACTATTCTGTCTTGATGCTTCTAGTAGGTCAGCAGAAAATATAAACTAAAAAAAGTACTACTGAATGAATGAATGTATTTTAATTTTAAATTCTACAAAATACAGATTTTATCATCATTATGAAATGTTAAAAATCAGTCATGTTTCATTTCATAAAATATCTCATTGTGTTCTACAAAGTAGACAAAACTCAATTCAAGAAGTTTGAAAAAGAAAACACACTTAAGGGAAATAGGAAAAAGGTAATGAAGATAAAACTTAATTTATTATAAAGGAGAGAACATAATAAAAATATTCAATAAATTCAAGAAATATTAAAGAATAAAAACGGTACAAATTAAATCAAGCGGGAAAGGATCATCATAATTATAATGATAAATACCTACAATGTATTGTGTATTTTCACTGTAGCAGACGCTATACTTAAAGCTTCACACATCTCAATCTTCAACACAAAACTCTGAAGTATTTATTGACATTTTTGCAAATTTGGTCACTTATTATCACAAAGCTACTTATTCATCATATGTAAACTTTTGATTCACTAGCCCTTACCCACACTCCAAAACATGTGCTCCTAAAAACTGTAGTATTCCTTCCAAAAGGCACTAGATAAAATGCTCATAAAAATGAAAATGAAAATTTCTTTGCTTGATCAAATGTGCAATTTCTCAATCATACTAATAGGCAATGTATATATGCAAGTAACCAATGAGTAAATTAAGAATATGTCAGAAAATTATTTACAGACATGTTTCTAAGTTAACATAATATTTAAACTAATGAATTTCCAAGAAATGAAATTTCTGGGTCTGTATTATTTATTTTAGAGTCTAAAGGCAATACAAGATATTATTTTATTTTAAAAAATTAAATATCTATTAACAAATATTGTATAAAAAATAAGGACATTATACATCTACCTCACTTATACAGATGTGCAAACATTAAATCCAAGTGTCAGTGAGGCAATTCACCATTATGAAGACATTTTATTTCCTAAAATGAAATTGTATTATTCATTAACCATGATAACAGTTAAATCATTTATTGGCTTCACCTTATTGTTATAAGTGATAGTCCCATTAAATTGAGGAACAAAGGAAGAATTCCCACAATCATTGTTACTACATAAAATTGTTAGGAAGGGCTTGTTTAATAAAATAGCCAGTGAAATCATTCATAAGAAACAAACAGAAAACATTTAAGCAGGAGACAAAGTTATGTGTTCATCTAAACAACAACTGAAATCAAACGCACAGCATAGAAACTTCTTAAAATTAATGAATGCTGGTAAATTTTTAAAATAAAGCCTTTATTTCAAATATCAGAATTTACTGCAGCCAACTTCTGTTTTTATCCAGCAATGCCCTAACTATGCCTAAGATAAAAACCACAAAAAAGAAAAAAACCTACATCCCTGGAATTGGAAACAGTTTGAAATTTCCATGTCTGTTCTATCATCAGTCAGCAAAATACTTGTTTCTGCTAGGCACCAGGATCCATCTAAATGCAAAGAAAAGAGTTCAGGGAAAAAAACAAAACAAAACAAAAAACCCTGCAGGAGTCTACTGCCAAAGAAGATGTAGTTTTCTCACAGTGACTGGAGCAAGGGTGAATCAAATTCACAGTAAACACACAGAAAACACCTGAAACTTGGAGGTGTTCTAGTGAATATGGCAAATGAATGAACCGGACACTCAAGGGCTACTTGGGGTGAGAGTTCTGAGAAACCTTTTGCAGTAGGTATCAATTAAACTGAAGCCTAAATATGAAGACAGATTTGTGAAGTTAAGATTGACAAGATTTCCGGACAGATCTCCTATTTCAATTTAAAACTTTATCTTTATTATGTTATTTCATTGAGTTTATTGGTACACTTTAGGTATACAGTACAATTACATTCATTACTGGGATCTGTACCTTCACAAGACAGGTATTGGTTCTCATTTTTTCCCCTTGTCCCTGCCCTCCCTTCACCCCCTCTACCCTTCTCTATTTACAAATACTTTATTTCCATTTTATTCATTTTCTCATATTTTTCTTTTCCCTTATTTCCTTTCCCCTACCCTTCCCACTTGCCCTACACCTTAGCCCTTTAAAACTTTATCTTTCAATTAGCACTTTATTAATATTTACATTGGGTTTTATAATATATGATTTGATTTGATTTGATTTGTAGTACTATGTATTGAACCGAGAGCATCTGCACTATGCTACCTCTTTTTGCTATTGTGTATTTTGAGGCAGGGTCATGCTAAGTTGCTGACTGCTCAGGCTAGACTCAGACTTGTGATCATCCTGCTTTAGTCCTCCGGGATGCTGGGATTACAGGCATGGACCATCACTCCCGGCTGGCCACGTGCTTCTCTTAATGTCATATTATTGTGGAGTCCCCCTTCCAGCACTAACGTCATATTTACTGAGATGTTCACTAGGAATTAACCTTCTTCATGTAGTTATTTTTCCTCTCACTTCATTTTGACTTTTTCAAAAGAACTCTTAGATATTGTCCTGCTCTTCATCTTATCCAATCTGTACTTCTTCTTTTCTCTTTTACTCGTTAATATAGATGACATATTTTCTCACCTTATCTCTGACTCTCACTCCCATCTAAACTCAATATTGAATGAACAATTGGGTATCTCATTTAAGAAATTACTTATTAATAAAAATTGTGATACCCAAATGGCCTCAATAAACTATGTTCATCCAAATTAAGGTACTATCAAATTGGCTGCTTTAAAATGTTCTATTTTAGCTCACATCAGACTGATATATCTCTCGGAAGATGGCAAAATATATATTTACAATATATATATGCATATATATCAATTGCAAAAATATATTTGAATATTAAAAATAACTCAATCCTAATTTTGGTAGTAATAAGATAAAATTTTAAATTGGATATTTTCCTCCTTTCTTGGAAACTATACAACAAGAAAAAGAGCAATAATAAAAACCATGAACTAATTTTCCTGGGAAATCAGAAGACAAATTTGAAATCATGTAAGAGGTAATTAAAACAGCTGAGGCTTACTAAGCATTTCAGAAGTCCTTGAAGAAAGAAGTAATAGAAGTTGCCATAAAATATAAAAAATGACCCAGCATGTGGAGGGGGTTAGCCAGTGACAGTAGATCTCGAAAATGACAAAAATAGAGACTTGTTATACAAGAACTCCATGACCATTGGTTATAGAGGTCATAAAGTCACTAAAATAATCTTGGAAATGACTGAAAATATAATGGTGTGAGTTTCATTCTAAGAAGCAAAAAAGACATGGGCTACAGAAAGCAATACTAAGAAAATTTTCAGAAACAAAAAATAAGTTTCAGAAACTCTTTATGGATATCTTCCCTCAGACATTTCACAGAGACCCTCAAATGAAGGAATCCTAATTTTCAAGAGATTTATGGAGCTAGCTCTTAACTAATGTAGTGAATTATGATTCCTTGATAATGAGAAGGCAAAACAGTTTCTAAAGCAATTGTATTAGGTTGGACTGAATTTCACAAAAATTGTACAAAATAAAAAGAGAACATTGAACTTCAAAACTTCTATAGATACAAGCATAGATACAAAGATACACAAGTGCAGATATTGGTAATTTTTAACAAAAAAGAAGGAGGCTTCTAAGAGAACTAAGAATCACAAGAATAATAGAGAATCACTTTCAGAAAGTTGGACAAGGCTTTAAATAATTACAGGTTGCAGAAATGTTGAGTCTTTTTAAGTGGATTAGCCAATGTAATGATTCTATCTCTGCCCTGCCATTACATACTGTATTACGGCAGGGAAAGGAGCTAGGCAGAGAGCATGCTGACATAATTTATACATCAAAATTCTGTATTGCAGGATGATGCCAAAAGAGAACAAGATTTTCACAGACATAAGGAAGAATTTGATGTATTTTATACATTTGAAAAAGTAAATAACTTATGGCCATTCTCAGATTGATAGAGGAGTTTAAAGATGGCTACAAATTATTTTCTATTCTCTCTTATGAGGGCTAAATCTAATGACTTGGTTACTCAACAGAAGGTAATGGAAGTATCATTAAGCCACTTGAGACTGGGGTTGAATCCTAAGAAGCCTTTTAACTTTCACCAAGCTCCCTTGTAACAGTCATTATTGGAGCCATGAGCTACCTTCCATATGGGAATTCTAACTATACTGCAAGAGATACCACGTAGAAAACTCTAAGACCTCTTGGAAAGGAAATGGAGCCAGCTGAGTCCAACTTCCTATCTCCATCAAATCAACAACATGTGAATTAAAATATTCTGAGATCTATAGATCAGCCAAATTAACAGTTGAATACCAACAAGTGATTAAATATAGAGCAGAATTATCCAGCTAAGCACTGCCTGAATTTATTCCTCCTAAAAGTGGAGATATAGCACAATATTATTATTTTCTGCCATTAAATATTAGGATTGTTTTTAGATGCAAAAGATAACAGAACATCCACAGTAAAAGGCAAACAATACTATATTGTTTTTAAAAAGAAAGGACAAAAGATCTTATAATGAGGTACAATTAGGAAGATAACCACTTGAACACAATACAAGCCTTGTGAAAAATCAGAATCTCAAGAAAAAAATAACAAAAAGCTTAAAATACATACATCACACTATGGTATCTTGCAATGAGCAAACATTTCTTGACAGCAGTTTGTCAATGTATATCACAAATTTGACATTGGCTGTATATTTTGATCTGATAACAGAAAACATTCTCCCAAAAAAGATCATAAGAAACATGTAAACTTTATGTACAAAATATTTACTGAGTAATCATTAATAAAGTAGAAATTGATGTCATTTTACTCCCCAAAATGTGAAATGGCTTAATAAATTGTAATCTATCATATAATATAAAAATAAACAACCACTGAAAATCATGTAAGAGTATGTGTAGCCTGAAATCTATTCAAAACTTAATACTAAGTACAAAAGAGCACAAAGCAAAACTCTATAGAGATATGGTTCATTTTATAGGAAAATCATTACACAAATTAATATATAGATATAGATTTAGTAAAAAATAGAAAATAAAGCACCAAATATTAAAATGTTTCCAACCTATGTATAAAAAGAATAAATTTTTATTTTATTATCTATATTTTAAGGATACTCTCTCATATGTCCATTCATTACATTAAAATCATGAAATACTACTGAAAATAATTAAACAAGTTTATATTTAGTCAAAGTAGAGAACTTTCATCTTCCACAAAGGGAAGCTTTTCACCCTTCACAAACATGCCAAAGGTTTCAGAAAAGGTAGTGGCTGAAGCATCAGAAGCAAAACTGACCATTGATAACACCAGGGGACTTATATGGAATAAAATTCTCAATAATTTATTCTCTAGATTTATGGAGCATCAGGTATTCCAGAAGTATCTTCAGATGCCTGTTAAAAGAGGAAAATGTGCCCCATATCATTTTATATATCTTACAGCTTTCTCAAACTGGAAAGGCAAAGCAGTACTTCTTGGGTCATCAATTATCCAGGTGACATTGCCTAACTGATACTGAATCATGAAAACACACCACCCTAATTATATACAATATGGGGATCTCTTCTGCTGACAAAATATTTTTACTTAAATAATGGTCCGCAATGGAACCCTGATCATTTCAGTATAGTTTCCAAAACCTTAACCACTGAGAAAAACAAAGAGAAACCGCTCTACCTACTTTCTCTTATTTCTCTATTATTTCACTTGGGTCCTTTCTGTATATTAGTAAGTCTGTAAGCAACATTACTTTAGGAAGTTAGGTTATTTCTTTATATTTTCCCCCATCCATTGTCACCTAGGATCGTGAAAGAGTTAAACCTCCTCCAAAATGAACATCTAAGAACAAAGTACATAGCAGGAGCTTCTGTCTCATTATTAGATTATGTGGGCACCAATCAGGATAAAGCTCTGAGCAGACTAAGTAATCACAGTGAAGCCATAGTTGCAGAAAAGCAAGCCACAACATGAACAGCCAGGACACAAAATTACCCTTTGGTCTTGGCACACAAATAGGCTCCTTTTTTTTTTTTTTTAATCCTACACTGTTCTTTTCACTTAAGAGAAAAAAAAATTAAACTCTTTTTTTTTACATTGTTTTCAATGAAAAATCAGAAAACATGAAAAGATTAATTTTAAGTGCCTACACTTCTTCACTATAATATTTTCATACCCTACTTTCTCCATAAATGAAAAGAAAGTGGCTAATATTTAATTGGATCTGAAATCAGAAGAGCCTGAGTTCCACAATAAAGATGGTTCTTCTGATATTTTTGGCTCTCACCAGGAGTCAGTGTTCTGGAATTGTGGCCAAGTTTTTAAACCAGTTTTGCCTACTAGCTTGTGAAATTCTGAGCATTTGGAAAGAAATAGATAAGTAACTCGAAGTCCGATTTTATTTGTATAAAACCCAGACCCTAAAGTTCTTTGGTTCAACAAAAGTGACATTTTTACAGCTTGCACAGGCCCGTTGCTTGGATTCAACTGGCTAGTCAGGGATGCACTTGCAGCCAGCCATGACTTCCCAATGCTAAGGGACACACAACCACAGAACCAGAAAAGGATTTCCTGGTGGATTGGTGGATCTTATAAAAGATTTTCTGGTCACATCTAGATTCCATACCAGATGTTTGACAATCCCACCCTAGTCTGGCCTTATTTGAGATCACAACTGAGAATATGAAAACTTCTCCCTGTAATTGGAAAGACTTCAGGACCTTTTCCCTCACATCCTGTTCTGACTAGTGGACATTCCTTCTCCAAATGCCTGCACGGCTCACTCCCTACTTCACTTGGTTGCTGCTTTTGGTCCTATCATCAGAAGATCTCCTTGATTACTCAATATAAAGATGAAATGCCTTCCCTCTTCTCACCTAAATAAGGTCGACAGATTTTAGGAATTAAAAAAAAGTTATATTTGAGTAACTGATGAACATTAAACATTTCATTTTTTATGTTTAAGTGCATCTCAAATATTGATCCTGACATGTTAAAAATCAAATATTTCATGAGACATAATTTAACTAAGAATTATTTGGAATTTGTCTGAAATCCAAATTTAACTGAATGTCCTATATTTTATCTGGCATATTAAAAACTTATCCCAATATTGACTTTCTCCCTCTATTTTAATATTCTCTATTCTATTTATCGTCACCTAGATTATCAGATACTTACTAATTTCTTACGTGTTTGTAAGATAGACGAAGGTCAGAGATTTCATTTTAGTGACTATGGTGTCCTAGTACCAGGTGCAATGCTGGACATACAAAATTTGTTGTATGGTTACAGTGAATGAATATTGACACAGCACTCTGTAGATCCTGGAAATGCAGTATACTTGTTCTAGGATCAGCCTTGTTCCCCCTACTCCTCTGTAGCCAGAAAATGCCAGAGTCTGAAGGCCTAGTTAGGCAGCTACGGATTCTAAGAAAATTCTGTGTCAGATTCCCCTTGTGCAGGCTTCATCATTATGTCTCTTAGCCAGTTTCTGTTGTTCATGCTTGCACGGTGCTTTAATATAGTAACCAAAGAGGTGGAGTAATTTGGGGATTCTTGGCAAGCTGCTTCAGGGGGAGAAATGTTGGAAAGCAAAAGCCATTCCGAATCTATTCAATGTCAGAGTAGAGCTCACAAAAAGCCATTGTTTATGTCTGAAATGAATCTTTACTATGTAACTGAAAATGTTCTCAATTACTCTTACTTTTGATTAAAAAGTGAATGTGTTTTTATCTCTTTCAGCCAGTGGATATGTCCAACAATTATGCTTTAAAATCTAAGCAAATTGTCCTTTTTTCCAAATCTCTATTTTTTCAAGACTTTTTTTTTTTTATTGAGTTTATTGGTACATTTAGGGATACAGTACAGTTACATTCATTGTTGGGATCATGTACCTTTACATGGCAAGTCTTGATTCTCATTTTTTCCCCTTACCTCTGCCCTCCCTTCACCCCCTCCTCCC
>NW_022900941.1:26560676-26561705 GCF_012274545.1 Fukomys damarensis | reverse complement strand
GGAGCTCGCGCGCACGCCGCCGGTGATCGCAGGCAGGCAGGCAGGCAGGCAGCTCTTCAAGACTTTTTTAACGGACTTTATGTGTGTGTTTATATTAAAAATCCCTAATGTCAGGAAATAACTCTTCTTTTTTTATTTTTAAGAAAGAATATTTTCTTGTGTTACATTAACAATGAGAATCAATGCAAGGTATTAATTATCTATCTTATTGAAATTAGTGTTAATATCTATACACCATGTAAAAGTGTTCATGAATTAACTGTGTCACCTGGGAAAATCTGCCAGCCAAAAATTGTAACACATGAAATTCTGTAGTTTGAACAAGTAAGTAGAATTGAAATTATGACAATGTGAATATAACTGCATCGAGTATGTAGAATAAGCCCCCATATCTGCTAAAACACATAATGTTGTTGCAATTTTAAACTATAAGCTTACATTTTTCTCAAATCCCAAAAAACAATTAGCTAGCACCACAAAGTTAATTATCACACTTTAAAGTACCAATGACTTATAGTAATCCATTAAAGATAAAGTTAGAGGTTAAACAGTGAACTAACAATCCAGTATTATTTTTCTTGGCTTTTTAGAGAGCTAGTTTCCCTGCCAGGTATATTTTCCACATAGTTCTACCATGGGTTTATTCCCCAATGTATTTTATCTTGAAATTTCAAATATATTCCTTACCCTTCATCATGAAAAGCCTTTATTCATTATCAAGGACACTTCCCAAGCCCACTATCTCTGAGTCCATAGTTAATTGAATCTCATCTCAACTCCGGGAATCTGTTTTCATTTCTTAATTTATTTATAAGAAAGAAATGCCCTTAACTCTTAGTTCTAATCAACATCCATAATTTCCAGGTATATTTCTCACCTACTGTAGTATATTGTAGTTTAAAAAGTAAAAATTTATGAAGTAAAAGTAAAAATTTAATATTATGTGCTAGGTATTTTCAATGGAGTTTATAAATTGTAACTAATTCATTCTTAATGCAAACCCATAATGTGGGTTGGTTGCATTACCAT
>NW_022900941.1:26528122-26542009 GCF_012274545.1 Fukomys damarensis | reverse complement strand
TCCCCCTCCCTTTCCCACTCCTCCTTCTCCTTCTCCTCTCCCGCCTCCTTCTCCATCTCCTCTTCTTCTGTGCTGGGTCTTGAACCCAGGGCCTCATGCATGCTAGGTTGGTGCTGTATCACTGAGTCACAATCCCTGCCCTCATTCCCTTGACGTCTTTATGTGTAAAGCTCTTCACCATGGAACGAAAGATTTAGTGGCTCATTATTAATAAGCCTATTTCTTCGATGCTAGGCATAGTTCCTGGATCACAGTAAAAAACAACAGTTGCTTGTAAAATTAAATGAAAGGAAAGAAGGGAAAGAAGGAGAGAAGGAAGGAGAAGAGAAAGGAAAAGGAGGGGAGGGGAGGGAAGAGAAGGGTAAATACGTGAATGCAAAGAAAGGACAGGAAGGAAGGGACATGAGAAGGAAGGAAGGGAGAGACGGAGGGAAATTCGAAGCAGTTTCGTGATATTTTTAAAACAATCAGTTGGCATTTTAAACTGTCAAGGTCTCATCTTCTGAGACCTTAATCATTTATTCTAATACAGACAAACAAAAAAACCCCAAAATAAAACAAATTAAAAAATCTCACTTATGCAACGCAAATAAATGAATTAGGTCCTTATTTGAGCATAATTCACTTCTTCTAGGACACGGAACAGAAGACAAGCTGAAAGAGCTATTCATTCAATCTTTAATCTCATTGATGTTTCTTATATGTATACTGAGTTAGTTGATTCCCAGGGTATCTTCCTGCGTCGTTTATTCCAAATGGAGAAATAGTATCCTCTGACATAAAATTTACTTATTGGTTATATTAGTAGCTAGTTGTCTGTCTTATTCTACTAGAATGGAAGCTCCACAGAGATATTTCTTTGCTTCATTCTTTAATATGTCTTTGGTACCTTCAGCGATGCCTGGCACACATTACCTGTTCGATAAATATTTATTAAATAAAAGATCAGTCTGAAGAGCTGCAGAAACAGAGCCGACATGATGATGCATTTAATAATGAAAACTCCTGGCAGAATGTGGGCTCCAATTGGAAATACACAGGGAAGGAAAATTCGTAGTCACCAGTCATTAAGAAAGGTGAGTAATATGGCCAATTACCAAAGAGGGAATGAGAGAAAAAGGGAGAAAGGGGGAGAGGGAGAAAGGGAACTTGGGGAAAAATTGTAAAGTTAATTTTTGACTGTTTAATTTGAGTTATATGTAAAATATTTAGGTGAATTACAACAAGCAACTAAAAGTATCTCCATAGCCAGATATGGTAGTGCACTTCTGTAATCCTAGAACTTTGGGAGACTGAGGCAGAAGGATTCTAAGTTCAAGCCCAGCCTTGGTGAACTAGCAGCACACTGCTTCAAATTTTTTAAATAAATAAAAAGGACTAGCTGCCAATGTAGTTCGACGTGAAGGTTCTGGGTTCACTTCCCAGGGTGCCCCTCCCAAATGTGCCAACTTACCTAATAATTACTAGTATATAAAAATCAATAAGATCAAAAGTTTTGAAAATCTAATCATGAACCACAGTGTATGTCTTATTTTATAGCAAAAGTTACTTTAAATAAATGGTTCACATAATTGTTGAGGCTAGCAAGTCTGAAAGCAGGCAAATAGGTTGGAAACACAGAAGGCAGGGGTTATAATTAAAGTCTTGAGTCAGACTGTTTACTTTAGTAAGTTTCAGATTTTGCTCAACTGATTAAATGAAACCTATCTCACTTATGGAAGTATTCTCCTTTATTTCAATTCAACTGACTGTAGATGTTAACCAAAATCTAATAAAAAATTGCAAACTATAATCTCACTACATTGACACATAAAATTAACTATCCCAGCAAGATTATATGTGAATTTTCATTGAGTAAAGACTCTGAAGACATAGCCAGTCCACAGTAGCACCCCATATGTTTTAGTATGTACTAAAAAAGGTGCAAGAAGGAAGAAAGTGATAAGGAGAGTGCAAAGCAGTAGATGAGAAGATAATTCCCAGTGAAACATGATTCAAAGGAAGGGCACATTCATTTGCCAGGAATATCACTGGGCTTGGACCCAGAACTGTGGGGTTTCACCTTCCAATGTATGAGTTTATTTTAATGTTATCATGTATAACGTTACTTTCCTACACCTAAATAGAAATATCAAATATTAATTAATGTGTGTAAATGATTTTTCAAAAGTATGTACCTCTATATTTTTGATCTATCATTATCTCTATCAAGACTTTATGAGCAGAAGTTTGGATAACTCCATTGGAGTTGGAGTTGAGTGACCATATAAATTCAAGAGATATCTTACAATCAATTTCAAGAGCAGATTGTCACCAAATGCCAGTGTACACTCAATATTACCAACTTGTCCCCTCTGCTGTGTCTATTGGAGCTGTCCAATTAGATGTCACTATTGTTATCAAAAAGTACCAATATCCACTTAAAATTTAAACTGTCACCTAAGTGAAAATGTGTTTCTCTGCTGGGTTATAGTGATCAAAATGAAATTAACATGTATAAATTCTAATGAGACTTAGAGTTATTCTCTGAGAGAACATTTAGCAACAAAAATTACTGATAACTCAATCAAAAATGAATCATAGATTTAGTAGTATTAGATATTATGCCTTCTTCTAGGTTTGGGAATGTTTTATTTATGAAAATGTCTACTTGGAAAATAATTTCAAAGTCTTGAAATATTGGAGATTCACAAATTATATTTAATCATAATTAATAGCATATGTAGGCTTGCATTTAATGGATTAAGGGAACAACAGAAATCATATGCCTTCTTTTTTCCTAACAAAAGATAAATATTTATGGATATACATATATATACTATTTACATTAATGTATTTTTGTATCAGAAGGAAATATTAACGTTAATACGAAAATGGGATAAAAGCTTCCAAGTCCAAGTAAAGTTAACACCAATAAGGATCAAAACTTATATAATGTTGAGTTAAAAGTACAGTCTCAGTTAAAATGTATGAAAATACATACACTAACAAGTAAGTGATTTTGCTTTTAGCCGTAATGAGATTTTTTAATACATCATTTCTCAAGTAACTAATTTCTACAACATTTAATGTATATTAAAGATTATCCAATTTGGGGTTTAAAAGCCAGAAGGTGTACAACAGCTTTGTTTCCATTTTTCCTTCTAAGCTCTTGTATATCAGGGGAGGGGGAGATGGGTCAAAGGGAGGGGGGCAATGGTAAAAAAGAAGGACGATATATCATGTACTGGTGCAAATTCCTTTTGAGGAATGTTATCATTGTGTAAATCTAAAATGTATCAATAAATATTTTCTTTTGAAAAAAACTGGAAGGTACCTGACATGGGATAGTTAAGGAGTTAGTAGTCTACTCAAGCCAAAGTTTTATAATAAAATAAAGATATGTATTGCATTTTTCAGATGGAAATTTAAAACATGATGGGAGCTATTGCTCTGGGGCAGAGGACTTATTAGCAATTTCTAAGCCCTATGTTCAATTCCCAGCATCTATATCGCTTTATAGAAATTTACACTTTACTCAAAATCATGGAAGTATCTTCTTTGGTAAAGTGAACTCCATGTACATATATTGATCCAATAGAAATATTCCTTAACTTTAGTTCTCTCAAAAAATAACCTCCGGAGGAGTTTGAAGTCATGTGTTACATTCTAAGATATTTCCCCAAGAACAGGTATAGGAGTGTCTAGAACAACTGAAACACAAAAGGAGTCAAAGTATCATTAAGTTGGTGCAAATTGAGGCTCATTGCTATTGTGGTATCTGAGAAATCATGTAGAATTAACCCTAGAACTATTCACCCAAGACCAGATTGAAAGGGATAATTTCATGTCAGTTCTCACTCTCCATGGTTAGAGGTCTAGTGCAGGTGTGAATTCCTTACCCTCTTAGGGATGCTCATGCCCAGTCTTTCA
Source organism: Fukomys damarensis (assembly GCF_012274545.1). Lineage (NCBI taxonomy): Eukaryota > Metazoa > Chordata > Mammalia > Rodentia > Bathyergidae > Fukomys > Fukomys damarensis. The sequence continues at coordinate 26,538,097 of NW_022900941.1, read as the reverse complement.
CTGTGCAACTGCAAAAGAGCTCAGAGAAGAAAACAGGGAGAATGTAATGCAACTGAGGCCAGATGCTGTCAGGTTCACAGGAGCTCTGCTGGACCCCAGAGCAATATGGATACAGTGACTGGAAATTGGACCTGTTCGCTGCGATGGGGCAAGGAGGGAGAAATAAGAAAAGAAAAAAGAAAAGAAAACTTATAGTTACAAACTATGTTAAATTCTTTGAAAGAAAAATATTTTGGTGCTAATTTGTGTCACAACAACTGAACATGACAATGACTTCACGGAACCAGCCTCACTCGTCAGATTCTGCACTCATACAGTTTCTGCTTACCTCTCTCAAATTAGAAGAATGTCAATTAGGGTTTTTTAAGTATGTACAAGTATTACTAATAAACTAATAAAGAAGTAAACGCATATTTATTTGTCCCTTAAGACAGTGTGTTATCTTTTTTTTTTTTTTCCATAAATCTCAAAACATTCTTTTCCTCCCATTTTGGTAACCTGAGACTCTCACCTTTCTGCCTCTTTGAATGTTGGTTTCGCTTTTTAACCCTTTCTTACTCTGCACCAATGATTTTAATGTCAGAGCTTCCTGGTAAGGTTGTGTCCCGCTTTTCTTCTTCTATCTTCTCTTCTGCCAACCTTATCAATTCCTCACGGCTTTCTGTACCAACTGAACACACAGACTGCCCACTCTCACTGTGTTGTAAAGATCTCTCCTCTGAACTCCAGGTCTCCTATAACACTGTTCTCTGGATACTTTCAGTTGCATATTTCAAAGTCAATAAGACAGAAGGAAACATGATTTTCCTATTTTCCTCCTATTCTGTCCTTCCTTTTCTGTATCTCTCTCTTTCTTTTGTTCTGTATCAGGGATCAAACTCAGGTCTTTGAGAACCACTGAGCTAAATCTCTGTATCTCTCTTTCTTCATTGAAGAACATAACATAATGTCAATTATACAAGCAGACAGCACTGGACAATTTGTAAAAGAGACTTCTTTCACAAATTTCCACATCCATTCCATAGTTACAAACATTTGACAATTTTCTCTTCTTTCCCTTTTCCTCACCATCATTCCAAACTAAACTCTTATCACCTCTTCTTGGTCTGCTGTGGCAACCACTTACCAAAAATGCTCATTTATGTTCAATCTGACTTTCCATACCATAGCCAGAATATTTCTTCCAAAATGCAAATTCTAGCTGTGTTCTTCACTCATGCACTCTCTTCCTTCTTCTGATTAAAAAGCTAGTGGTTCTCATTGCACTGAGCAGGAAAGTGAACGTCGTTCACACAGCGCAGAAGGTCCTAACTTGACTGTCCTGTAAGGGTAAGAATACCCTCCACTTCATTTATTGGTATTTTATTATGTTCCAAACAAAATAGCCTTCTCTTATTTCCATCACATATAATGCATGATGCATGGTTCTCGGGATTTCTATTAGAAACAAGAATAGAAATATCCAAATTTTGTATCTTTGGTTCTATTTCTTCAAAATTCCTTCAAATGTTTGCTTCTAATTTCCATTTTCCCCCACTAAATAATATACAACGAAACAAAAAATACCCTCCATAATCAGCATGTTCAAAATGTTTAGTGACATAGAACAATCACCAGCTCTCTGGAGCCATGATTACAGAAGGCTAAGGGTGCTGCTTGCTATAGAATTATAGAACTGCAACGGGAAGTAAGAGGGTGAACATGAGAAGAGAAAAAAGAAGGGAAAGTTTTGAAAAGCAAACCAAAAAAACAAGGTAATAAACAAGTTGGTGGAGATTGCAATCCCCTAGCGGCATTGGGATCGGCAGATCTTCACGACATTTGGCAAACCTCCACTCCAGAGATGAAAGCCCATCGCCCGAGGAGGGGGAAAAAACGGGTTCACACGTTGGCTCATTAGTGATATTTTTTCATTTTTCATAGAGCTAGCCCGCAGAGTGACACTTTCAGGTCATGGGAAGTATTGCAGTTATGTTCCTGAAATGATAACACTCTTAAAAACATCAAATCGAAAGAAAGAAATACAGGAAGGAAAGGAATACGCTTTATGTTTTAAATAAAATCAACATGTTCCTAAAATATATGTCTCAAAAAACATAATTTTGCTTTTAGTTTTCTTCTTTCTGAATTTTAAAGACAGGACAAATACTCATAACAATAGGGAATACTTAGAAAACTATCACATGAATATGTATTTTGTGGTCTTTGCTAAGACTCGCATTTTGAGATATGCTTCACGGTGACTGCTTTAGAAATGTCAATGCCAGGACAGACTCAAACTTTATCGTAATTTGATCTACTGCCCAAGACTGAAGTGGCATTCATATATCTATTTTAGTTTCTTTTAATCAACAACTGCTTTAAAGAATTCTAAATATGAATGAATATTTAGTATGTTTTTCCCATTGGAGTAACTAATGTGAAAAATATATGCAGGATTTAAAACAAACAAAATGCTCTTAGAAGCCATCTCTGGAATTAACATGTAAGTACTAGTAAAAACATCTAGGGAAGTTTCTTTTCTTTCAAAACTTAAGTACAAGTGTCCATATCACATAATTATTTTAGAAATACCAAAAGATTTTGACTTTCTGTGCTGTTTAAATTCACTAGCCAACTTGCAATATTCCACTTGATTTTCTTTCTAGAACATCAACTTCCAATTAAGAAACTGTCGTACAGAAAAGCTAGAATATGATCAATTCATAATAAATTCTTATACAAACACATGTAGACTAGCTGTAGTTTTATCAAATACTTGTTTGGTATATATTTAATGTTCTTTCAAAGTTGTGTTTCACATTATTTAAGAAGCTATGTTTGAATAACGAAATTGACATTTGGCTTAGGATGAATGTCCAAATTAGATCCAGATTGATGGAGAACAAATTGCATCTACTGATGCCAGGTGATCTATTAGAAATGAATCTATCCTCTTCTGCAACTATCTAAATTATTTTTATTCATTCTAACCATATAGATTGCTCAAATATTATGACATCCCCACATCCGCACACACATATCTAGGATGTTCATAGTTTCTCTGTATAGAATAATAGACACAATGGAAATATTGCCCTCACTTAATCTATATGTTCCATGCAGTTAGAGTCAATACTGATTTTAGTTTTCAGGTTCCAGGATTGACGTGTGTTACTTGTAAGAGTGAATATACAGTTTAGTGACCTCTGCTGCATACACTTCTGTTACACACAAAAGAGATACTCTTTCCTTTCAGCAGTGTATATTTACCCTCGATTTAGGTCAATGAGAATTACATTCAGGTACAATGGCCTAGGGAGTAGGAATTTTTAATAGGTAATTGTTATTAAAGCAGAGAGTCCTGGAGTCTCCCAAAGAAGTATCAAAAGTGAATTCACCTTAAATCTTTGCTTTGAGACAAGAATAAAGTAAAAACTTTAAAACATTCTTTCTAAAAAACTTCATAACTGATACTCAGAACTAAGAACAAAGTATGTTTCTATGAGTCTTCTGTTTCTCATTACAACCTTATGTACCTTGTATATTTATATTCAAAAAAGAAGAAAGTAAGAGGAACTTCAGTAGGTCAGTCAGTTCTCCAGAAATTCAACATTAATCTAAATGACTATTTTTCCCTCTACAGATTACACAGATCTCACTCAGACAAAGTGATTTTTTTAAAAGTCTAATTAATGACTAGTTTTGCGTGAAGGATGGATGAAGTTTTTAAAACTAGAAAGGAAGAAAATCATGCAAAATAATGGTTTCAAGCACTAATTTTCAGATTTAGTAATGTATAAAATAAATTCTCTAAAACCTTTTATTGAGAGCCGGTTTGGACATGCCACAAAATGGTAGCAAAATTTTTTTTTAGGTAATTCATTTACTCCTTTCATTTATTTGTTTATTCAACACATGTTGAAATGGCAAAGTCTCCCTTTGGTTCAGCTGGCTCTCTAGTGGTAGTCCTGAAGGATGGAAAGCACACCAGGAGCCACGGAGACAAAGTGAAAGAAAAGCTTTACTTAGCGCCACCAGACCAGTCTACCTTCCCAGGGTAGGAGACTGGCCCCTCCCAGAGCTCGGCAAAGGAGGATATACTCTTTGGGAGGGTTGGGGTTACTTTAACGCATATCTAACACTCATTTATTGGTTACAGAGTTTGGATATTTGTTAGCAGGTGGGCTCAGTCATGGTATTGGCTCTCATATGATACTGGCAACATGCTTATTGGGTAATTTAAAATAGGAGGTTCAACTCTCAATTGCATTTTGGTAAAATGATGAAGCTCTTCTAGAGACAGACACTCCTGAGATGCAGGAGTTGGCTTGGACTTAACATGAGGCAGGACAGACCAGGATATTTGCACAAAGAACATTTGAAGTAGAGAATTTCCCCGTAGGAAGTCCAGCTTGAACCATGGAGACAGAATTCCCCTTTCAATATGTGTAGTATTGAATATGCTTCAGGTGATGGACATGGCAGGCTTTTATTTTATTTTATTTTATTTTATTTTATTTTATTTTAAATAAGTGACTGCACTCATAGTTGTGTTTTTGACCCTCCCTCCAGTATATCCTTCTTCCTATCCATTACAAATTACACAGAGGAGCACTGGGTTTTGTTCTTTGCTCAGCCTTCCATCCACTGAAATTTTGTGGTGCTTATTTTCCAATTTGCCTTTTCAACCCTTCCTGAGAAGATGTTATCTAATGGCAATGGGGTAAAGTGGGTTTTTTAAACACAGGTAGTTTGTTAAATGTGTTGTCCATGCTTTAGGTTCTTCAGACCTCCCCAAGGGAATACGTTTTTGAAACTCAAAAGCTACGACTTTCTCTATTTTTACTTTTCCTTTTAATATATTATTCTTTCTCTGAGTTTTCTGTTCGTTTGTTTTTTTGGTACCAGGGATCGAACTTGGGCCCTTGCGCTTGTGAGGCAGGTGGCGAAACCACTGAGCTAAATCCCCAGCCCTTTCTCTGACTTTTCTGAGAAATATCCCAGGTTATAAGGAAATAAAAAAGATGGAATAAATTAATATTTTAAACAGTTAACTCACAAAATAATTATTTGTGTAATTGTAATTTTCCTTGAAAAAAATTGTCAAATTATCAGAAAATGTAAAATTGGATGAGGCAAACCTAGCATATAAGAGAATTAAAGGAAATGAAAGAAGGAATAAAAATATTGGGAAAAGTATGTATTTGTGCTTAACCACATGCTTTTTATTCTGATATTTAGTAAACACAAGTAATATACATAATAAAGTTCTCCAAAATAGATCATAATAATGAAAGATGTGAAAAATGCAGAGAAATATTCTATTGTGACAGCAAATTTATTTTATTTAAGCACTGAAATTTTATGATACATATAATTTATTTATGTCCCTCTAAAAAAACAATATTTTAATTGCAATTAGTAAAGTTGCTAAATTCTAGAACAATCATTACTTCTAAAAATGTTCTACAAACTCCCCCTAACCCACACACAAAAATCCTTCTCTGTCCAAATTTCAAGCTTCTTCCAAAGTCCTTTCTCCGAAGTTTATTTTGCATCTTGGTGACACTTTTGAAAAGGAGTTGTTACAAAAGCAGTCATTAAGACTTCATTCACTTTCCTTTTACTATATTAAGTAGTTATAAAGGCAGGAGTGGGAGCACAATGTCTAACAAGGAAACACCACATAGTCCTACTGATTGCCTCTTGATAAATATAACCCACTGAAAATGTGTGCAAACTTTTTTTTCTTTTATTGAGTTTCTTGGTACATTTTAGGTAAACAGCACAATTACATTCATTATTGGGATCTTGTACCTTTACATGACAGGTCTTGGTTCTCATTTTTCCCCTTGTCCCTGCCCTCCCTTCACCCCCCCTCCCCATTTACAAACACTGTATTTCCATTTTTTAATTTTGTCATATTTTTTTCTTTTCCCTTATGACCTTTCCCCTACCCTTCCCATTTTTCCTACACCTTTAGCTCTTTTCTTTCTATTTCACATGGTCAGTTATCTCTTTAGGATCTTATGTACTATTATAGTTTTTCACACCAGGGAAACTATTCACTTTTTACACATGTGTGACTTATTTATTTATTTCACTTAGGAGTATATCCTCAATATGTATCCATTTTCCTATGAATGAATCTAATTTCTCATTTTTTATGGCTGAGTAGTATTCCATTTTATAGAAAAACCACATCTTCTTTATCCAATTTCCAACTGGTGGGCAAATGGACTCTTTCCAAGATTTAGCTGTTTTAAATAGAGAAATTATTGACTATTCTTAGCTAACAAATTTCTTTGGAAGTGTCCAAAAAAAAAATCAGTTGGCAATGTTCACATGTTTCCACTTAAAAATGAAAGGGCTCTGAACTTTCTTTCTTTAGCAATAAACTCCCAGAAGTCTTTATTCCTCATCAAAAAATAGATGATAGATAGATAGATAGATAGATAGATAGATAGATAGATTAGATGATAGATAGATAGATAGATAGATAGATAGATGATAGATAGATAGATAGATAGATAGATAGATAGATAGATAGATTCTTTTTATTTATTTATTTTGGTACTGGTGATCAAGCTCAGACCCTTGCATTTACGAAGCAAGCTGTGGAACCACTGAACCAAATCCCTGGCCCTAGATAACGATTCTTTACATACAATCATACACACATCCCCTTGCCTTCAGGCAGGTTGAAACCTAGAATATGAATTTATCCTTCATATCTCATTACTCAGGTTTAACACTTTCCTGTTCATTCTTAAATTAGTTCATATTTTCTCAAGATAAAAATGGATAGGTGTGACTTGGTAAATGGGAAACTGTACTATGAAACTAGAGCAAATTAAATATGTTTAATATTGCAATAGTATTTTCCATAATTCAATGACCTTTCCTAACAATTGAGTACTCTACCCTCCCTTCTTTATTCCCTTTTTCTTTCTTTCTTTCTTCTTTCTTTCTTTCTTACTTTCTTTCTTTCTTTCTCTCTCTCTTTCTTTCTTTCTTTCTTTTTCTCTCTCTCTTTATCTCCCTCTGTCTCTTTCTCTTTCTCCCTGTTAAACTGTCTTTCAGCCAAGTTCATTCCTTTTACATAGTATAATGACTCTGAAGTTTTAAGTTTATTGAAGACATTAGAGGTGTAGGTCTGTGAAACTTCACTTCATGTGGCTGTCAGATCACATGTTCACTTTTCTTGCCATTTTAAGAGGAAAACATCTCAAAATATAACTATTAGTTGGCTTTGTGGTGTTGGGATAGTTTGCCACTCTGAGGTTAGAGCAGAGATTGGATCCCAAAGGCTGGGCTTTGTATTATATAGTATTGTATTTTGATGTTGTACTTAAGGGTCAATTACTGTTTCCATTATAAACCCTGTTTTTCAAGGGTTTATTGCTCACCAATTTTCATTTTGGTATGTAAGCTGCATGAAGATACAGGTTTTTAAAATAGCTTAAATTGGCCATTGCTATTTTTAGATATAAAACAGTAAAATACACTTTTCATTGGCTCCAGTTTGTTTTCAGTATAAAACTAGATTCTATCTTAAAATTCAAAACACACACTTTGCATCCACTTTCATAATAGCTTTGCATAATGGCAATGACAAAAAGGAGCAAAGGAAACATCAAATAAAACTAAAAAGGGAAGCAAAAATGCTCCTCTTCTTGTCAAGATTTGTCAAGATTTGTCAAGATTTTAGGTGATTGTTGTTTTAGTCAGTGTTCTAAAGTGGATTAACTAGTCGCTCAGTTTCCTGAGCATAGACACTATTTCATGCCCAATACTATGATTATAGTAAGTACTGCAAGGAATAAAATGGCTCCCCATCTCTAATGTGCTTGAAGTATATGTGTTTGCAATCTTGTGAGGAATAGATTTATGCAATTCTTCTTAAGTAGCCCATAGGCAAAGGCACAACTACTTACACAGTTATGCAACTTACTGCTGTCCTGCAAATAGAAAGGATTTCGGTGTATGGACAATTGCCCCAATATGGAAATTTACCCATCTATGGTCTTTTAGTTTAAATTTCTTACTCCGACCATCAGAATTGAAAATCTCTTCAAAAGGTCAAATTGTTTTCTCTACCATTCTGAATGTTTCCAAACCATAAACTAAATTTGTTCTTGTACAAGGTAAACTTCTTAAAAGAGTTGTGTACATTAACTGTCTGCACGCTCTCACCAAATTCATGCTCCTTAACTTACTCCATCCACTCTGGTTTATAGCACAACCACCATACTCCCATTTTTTTTTTTTTTTTGCCTAAGATACCAACTACTTTCTTGTTTCTATGCTGATGAATAAACCTTTGTTTCCAGCTTTTATCTAAATTTACCCATATTTAGAAGGTTGCCATAATTTTCCATTGCTTGCTTGACAGTGATCTTTGTCATTTGGTTTTTGTCATTCAGTGTGGTGTCCACCCCCTTTCTTATCAACATCTCCATTTACTTTTTGAGAAATGCTTGATGGAAGTTCATGTTCACTTCTCATTATGAAAACTGAAGAGGAATAAACTTCTTCTTCTCCAGAAAAGAAGACAGTGTTTTAAGCAAGTTTCAACCAATTTCTTTTAGAGCTTTAAAACTTTATTGATTCAAGATATAAGAATAGTTGCGGACATACACATTCTGGCAATGACAGGTTCCCTGAAATTCTTCTGCATTGCATTTGCTGCCATTCATGCTGTATAGTTTTCTGTTCAGATCCACTTTGCAAGTCTGGTTCTCTGTATTCTTCCCATTATTACTACCTACATATATTTTTTAGTAAGTTCAACTTTTGCTTAAGATTACCTTTCTTGCTCATAGAAGGAATATTGATTAATATAATTTATAATTATCTGGCTCTTTCTTCTAAACCTTTTATGAGTCCATTTTCCTTGATCTTTTAAATTACTTTCCTTTCAAGTTGTGTCCTCCATTTCTTAATTTATTAAAATTACATTATTTCCTTCAAATACTTTCTAATGTTTATATTACCTGAGTTATTGTAACCATTCCCTTGACTTCAAATCATCCGTCAATAATTTTATAATAACTTCTAAATCTATATGGACATTTGAATTCTCTCTGCTGAGCTTCATAATTTTATTCATAAATTTGTTAATTATTTGTTCTATGTTTAGCGAAATTCTCCTAATGTCAGCTACATAATAATTGTGTGCATGTGTATGTGTTTGTGTTTGTGTTTGTGTTTGAGTGTGTTTGTAAATAGGTCAATAGATAGCAACAAGAAGTAAGGTGCTTTCCATCTAACACAAATTAGTTCAATGGACTTCCTAATCTGATGAACACCATAACACCATGAAAACTTAATCAAATGCATTTTATGATACAGGATTCTGTACATGCTATGTATTACACAATATCTCCACTTGCGTAGCTAAAATATTGAATTCATTATGTTTCTCTTATATCAGCACCAGTGTATTCCTCCTACTAGAATCCCTATTTCAAAAATTGTTGATGCAAGAAACCTAAATTTTCCTCTTCACTTCATCTTCACCACTGAGCAGTTGTAAAGCATGTTCGCTCAAAACCTCTAGAATTGTTTCATTTTGCATCATCACTCCTGCAGCTGCCTCATGATGTCTACATTCCATCTCTCTAGAATGGATACAACAGTCCCATAAGAGTCTGGGCTTCTATGTCTGAATTCCAGCCAGAGATAATGTGATGACACTCAAGCCCATTTTATATTACATTTTACTTTAAAGTCTGAAGTTTCTATAATAATCACGCAATCAATTGCAAGCCCCTTCCAAAGCCTTTCCCACCCCTTGCTCATATTTCTATTTGCTCATCCATTTCTCTGCACATTTCTTACTTCACTGTCAGAAATTTTAAAATTTTAGCAAATGAATCTTGCATTTACTCAACGCACTTTCTATTCGGCATGTCTTTTCAAAATCACGTGAATCCCAACCAGGATCCAATTCCAGTTTTGTTTTTTTGTTTTTTGTTTTTTTTTTTTTTT
>NW_022900941.1:26501954-26528063 GCF_012274545.1 Fukomys damarensis | reverse complement strand
TTTTTTTTTTTTTTTTTTTTTTGTACCGGAGATCGAACTCGGGACCTGGCACTTGGAAGGCAGGCAGCAGCACCACTGAGCTAAATCCCTGGCCTAATTCCATTCATATTTAGGGTACCTTGTCTTTCCCTAGATAGAATCACTCTTCTTACAAGAGCTGATTATATCACCTTTTAGTGCTCCTAAAATACCTTGTCTTCTCAATGTTTATATTCTATTATTCACAGCCAGATTTTATGGGTAGACTTCAATAGACTGTAAGATATTTGAAAGCAGCAGCCATTGTCCTTGTACATTACTTTTTCTCAGCAAAGAGTAGGTCACTAATAAGCACTAGATAAATAAATGAGAAATGTCAATTTAAGTGCTTGTATTATCAAAACTCCAATTTCAAACTGAAAATACTTCTGTTCCTTTTTCAAAGCTTTAAACCATTTAGATGGATTAATTTGACAATTCATAGATAGGTATATCTACCTGAACATTATGGCATTTTTCACTGTGTTCTATTACATCTACTGTTGTATGACAAACCTTAGCCATAGCACATAACCCTCTTTCTAAATACTCCACTTAATTTGAAGCTAATGTGTTTATGAAAAATATTTTAGAGCCTTCTAGGATTGGCTACTTTAGAAAAAATCACAAAATTCCATAGCACCTTTATATTTCTTTTTTTGGTACTGGGGATTGAACTCAGGTCCTTGTGCTTGCATGCTTGTAATGCAGGCGGCAGCACCACTGAGCTAAATCCCCAGCCCTATGATTATATTTCTTATAAGGAGCCCCAGAGTATTTTTCCCTTTTAGACTTTCTTCCTGTTTTCTTCTTTAACCTTCTTCAAAGGTAAGGACAAGTGGTTCAGAGAAGAGACACAGAGTGAGACCCAGTGTATATAAATGATTATTAAGATCTGAAGTTATCTGAGTCTCAAATCATAAATATGAATGATTCACCTTAAGATAGACACAGGAATTAAATGTTTTATAAGAATGACATTGTAATACTTGTGGCTAGTTGAGAGTTTCTAAGATCCTTGCAGGAATTTTGAAGGATTAAAATTATTTGAATAATAATTTTAAAATTTTTTACTTTTTTCACTTATTGTCTTTGGTATATAATGGATTTTTCCAGAAGTTATATATAATATTTGATGTGACAACAAATTGAATGAAGAAGCAATTATTAGAATCCAGACAATTGAAGAGACTGGCAAAAATGTAAAACAACACCATTCTTTTCACTAGATATTCCTTTGTTTGGGAAAATATAGTTATTTTTAATGAAAACCATATGAATGTTAACATGTAGTGAGTGTATTACTGTTTAAAAAATATAAAAATAAATATTTTAGATGTCAACTTTAATTTCTAGTAGCAAAACATTAATACTACAATGTGCAATTATCATGTGCCCTCAATAATTTTTTTAGTGGAAACCAAAAATGTTTGAGAACTGCTGACATAGATAGGGAAGCAACCCCAAGAAAGGAGCCTTTCCAGGAATGATAACGCACACATGACCTTGGAGATGGAAAGAAGTTCATGTGAGGGTGCCGACCAGTCCACGACCAGAGCTTCATCTTGCTGTGTCCTTCTGCCATCCAGGACCCCAGTGGTTGGACGGAGAAAAAATAATAGTGCTACATCCATGTGAATGCCAGCATTAGGCTTTCAGTGAATATTTGGTGTTCACATGGCAGAGCAGTTCTTTTCTCAAATCATTTATTCAAAGACCATGAGTATTTGATTCTTACACAAGGCCACTTCATTGGACATATTATTCTATAGTGCGGTAAAGGGTTGAGTATGAAGGAAACAAGAAGAAATGTAGAGCACTTACCTATCTCCATTCTGTTTGCAGACGCCTTGCTTGAGCTAACCCTACCAATTTTTGGGGTGTCATGTCAAGAGGGCACACAGTCAATGTTTGTTAAGGAATAGACGGATTGATTCTTGCCAACAGTGCAGCAGACACAGCATTGCTGCATTCTTGGCGAACTAGCCTATTAACTATGTAAGAAAGCATTCCTATAAATAAGTGTTCAACTGTGCTCTTATGCAGTGCAAGGATCTCATATTCTGAAAGAGTAAATACAAGGTCAGTGCCAGTGTCCTCAGTGTCTCAGGAGAGGATTTTAGGGTTTTTCTTTTTAATAGGTTTTTGCTAAGTGTAGTAAAGGCATCATAAAAAGAACAGTTAAAGAAACTTGTTTGCTCATTACCAAACTTAATATAAATACTTCAACATGAGCATTAATCTCCTTTTTTTAAAATATTCATAAAGTCTTTCTTTGCTTGAATGGAAGGTGGGTAGTGATATACAATAATAATCTCAGAACTAATTACAATCTAGGAGGACAAATAATAATTTTAAGATCAACTAATTTTCATCCAAAAATAATACAATACAATAAAATTAAGAAAGCAGGTTAATCCTTAATTTGACCTACATTATATAATTATTACATAGGTGCAGAATCATAAGCAATCTCCAGGTCCCTAGGAGGCCTTATTTAATAAATGATATCTCAGATTGTATGCCCTGATATCGCTTACTTTTATGTTTTCCCTCCTCAGGTATAAACTTATATCGGGACTCCTTCCCTAAGCAATTAACAAGAAAAGTGCCTAACCTTGCTGGTATTGTCCCTTTTCGTTTTGGGGTCTGCAAGCACTTGCCACTTAAATTCACATCATGTTTTTGTGAGAGGCCACAGAGCAACTTTCTTTAAAGCTATCAAAGGCTTCCTCATTATCCTTTATGGGCTGTGCAGAAAACATCTCAACTATTAGACATTTAACTGGAGTGCAGTAGAATGGATTTGCTGGCCCCCTCCAGTTCCTGGGGTAAAAACTCTGTTCATTATCAGTTTCTGGTTTTTCAAATGACCCTCAAGAGGTTCCTTCCGGTCCACTTCAGTTCCCTTTTTAGTGTCACATTGATTTTCCAGACCTTAGGAATATCTCCTTAACCGCCGGCTTTCCCATTGGCTCTCTCCTCTCCTGTGAATGCTAAAGGTGCACATCGTTACTTTGTACACTGAGACAGGAATATCTGGCGGACTAACACACCATTTGTAATACTACAGTTTACAATAGCACTTCCTGGAGAGAGAAGGTGTCTCTCACAGAAAGAAAAAGGGCGATTTCTGCACCCAATTTACTTCTGTAACTACAAGCAACACCCTTGTTTCTTGTCAATAAAAAAGGAAGATAATAAAGGAAAGCAAGTACATAAATGATATTATTTGTCCCCCGAGTACAAACTGATGTAATTCACTCAAGAGCACAAATGAATTATGAATGGCAGGAAGATATCAGTGCAGATGATCATGCTGCTGTTTCATGAATGAAGTCAGAGAAGCCACAGAAAGTATGTAATAAAATTGCAAAGGTATATAATTTTCTTTTGATATCTTCTCTGTTGCCATTTTAAAGGACATTAGGACACTAGAGAATCTGTGAACCCAGAAATATATTATTGGTTAAATTTTAATATCAAACAAAATAATCAATATAAAGTCTTTAAAAACCTCTTGAGAATGGTGATATTTTTAAATGCCTTCTCAGTCTTACCTAGTCCTAAAAGAATAATATAAAAAGAAGGAAAGTAAACAACCTCATGTCCTAAGCTATATACAGAAGTGAGAGTTAGAAACAGAAGCTGCAAGAAAACTTGGACTTTTATGTACCATTAGGAAGTATAATAGTGCACTATACACTCCATCCTGACCTGAACTTCCGAGGGAAAACCATTACTGCTTCAACTACCAAGGAAAGAAAAAAAGTACTCATATTGTATTGTAACATAGCGTTATATTTTATATATGTAGGCTCTGTGAAAAATAAAATTGTAATCATTTGAGGAATTTACAGAATTATCAGATCATATACTCTATAAGTAAAAATAGGCCAGAGAACTTCAGTATTGTCTCCGGGTACAGTATTTATGAATCCTTTTTTTTTTTTCATTTTTTGCTCTGACTTCTTCCTTAATTTTCTTTTGAATTAAACATTGAGCAGGAACTCAGAGGGTAAGGATAGGGAGTCACTTCTTCCTGCAAAATAATAATAATTAATAATAATAACTGAATGGTATGACATAGTTTCCTACACACACCCCAAAGGCAATAGTTGAATTGAAACAGAATCTTTATTAGGAAGTGTGTGTTAAGAGAAAAGAAAATATATAATGGCAGAGTCATCCGAATGATCTTACTTAAGGGTCTTACCACAAAGACAGCTTCAGTTATCTCTGAAACCTAGTGAGTTGCCCTGCTTGGCTGAGTTTAAATTGAGTGTTCCCGAAGTAACATTTCACAAATAGGGATACCCTTCCATTTCACGCTGCTTTTTCTCAAAATAGCAATACCATTTAGCAGTATTTCATATCTAGACAACTACCTTGTAGAATTATTGTAGCCTTAGTGCTTCATTAAAATTAAAAAAAATGTTAAATTCCTGTTTTGTTGAATGCAAGAAATGAATAGTAAATATTGATTTAGAATGAATGCAAACATTTCCCTAGGAGTGGATAATTACTGCCTTTCTATGCAAAACACTTATATTTGAAGAAGCACTTCACTTACTTTGCCATGCGGTATACATTCTTTAGTACGTTTTAAATTATACGTTGTCCTGGACAGTGTCTGCTCTATAATTTCTTGTGTCTCTACACCAGAGTCAGTGTGTAATTTTAAACTACAAAGTTTCTGGCAACTGGAAGAATAGATTTAACTCTTTCTCTTTGTTGGGTTCACAAATCCTTGTGTGAGGAGTTTTGGAAAAACCAGAGGACAAATGCTTCAGGATTCAAGCAGTTCATTATCTTCTTTCACATTAATAGAAATATCGCTGTTAATGGGCCACAGTTTTATGAAGAGGAAATATAAATTTCACATACCTAAATCAGTTTACATCATACCTAAGAGGCATGAATTAAATCATTAACGTCAGAAATTTCGAATGAACTACAAGTAGTTCACATCTGTGCTATAAAAAGCTCTAGGTAATAAGAGATCATCATACTTTAACATAAATCTCTTGTTAAAATTATTGATCATCTTAATATTATTCCTTTGCCAACATATTTGCAACATAAAACCTCTAAAATTATATGAAGAATATGTTTTAATATCGCAATATAACCTAAGTAGATGGTGACTTAATTCAAAAATTCATCTTAAAATATTTGTTACATGGTGCTTAACTATGGAAATATTAAATAGTACAAAGTTTAGAGATTAGGTATATCATAACATTTATCATTTTAATCTATATTACACCCTTTAATAATATGACAAAGAAAACCTTGTGAAATAACCTTATAAAAGAGCACAACAAATAAATAAAAATAATGATGAACTAAATTTTGTTAAGTAATGATGCAGAAGATGAACAAGGCTTGTGGCATTTTTATATATTTGGATTCAGTAGTATGTCTGTCTTCTTCATAATTCTTATATTCCTAGATCATGGGACATATTCTTATTTATTCTTTCTGGCTTCAATCTGCCTACAACCATTTATCTCTTGGATACATCATAGTCTTACAATATATGAAAGATAAATTTCAAGAGAAGCAATAAAATATCAGTAATGACACCACCTATATGCACGTGGAAAAAGTAGAGCAAAGGGTTATCTTTTGCATAACAAGCATCACTTGTGACATCCACAGTACTGTCATGTTTAAGCCCTCTCTCCTCATTGGCTTACTCTACTTGGCTGTTCCTGGTCACAAGAACTGCCCACGGAGCTCATGAAAAAATCATTCTCAAGACCTTATTCCAACGAATCTGATTCAATGAACCTGGACTGGAGCCCAGGACACTTTTTTGTTTTACAAAAGTTCTACATAATTCTTATGATTAAGTTAGGTAAGCATTATTCTAGATCTTCATCTAACCCATCCTTTAAGTTCAACTTTATTTTTAGTTGGTGTTAGCATTATTTATTTCCACTAGACATATTACAGGGAGAAAAGATGAAATTTACTGGCAGCCTGATTAGTAAAAAAATATTTTCTCTAAATGCATCACTGTATAATGAATGCACAGCTACAACTGTTGATTCAGACTGAAGTAAAGCTAATGAATATCAGAACTGTTTCTAGTTGACAGTTCTGACAGAGGTGTATTACTGCAATGTACAGAGTTGTTCCAGTGAAGAATGGAGGGGAATTCGAAAAATGGCTCTGGGATTTGGTAATATGGTGAGATTGAGTTTTGTACCTCTTTTGGATGTCTAGCTGCTGGATGCTTTCTTTAGGATGGCATGTTTGCTATCATGTGGAGATATCTAGGCTAAAATGAATTGGTCATAGAAAAATTCAGTGCTAGAAAAGAAAAGAAGAGAGTAAGAATTAGAGAGACAGAAAGATAAAGAGAGAATGAGAGGGGAAAGAAAGATGTGAGGATGAGAAGCAAGAGACTATGAGAGCCTAAGGATCGATTTTCTAGAAAAATAAAAGAGTATACATCCCTCAAAGAAAGTGTGAATGGTTTGTCAGTGACAATTGAAAGGAAAGAATGAATTGACTTGATTCAGATTTCTCAATAACTTTGCAAAGGTGCAATCAAATAAGAAAACTGTCATTGATTTGCTGTCATTCAATCAATGCTGGCAAAGAGAGAAAGCAGATTTCATACTTGACCATGAAAATACTAAATCAAAATTCATGACCATCTAAATAAACAACCAGGAAATATTATGCTAATGAGGTCAATACCAAATAGCAATAAGAGGTAACCCTTATTGAATTTGTGTTATATGTCAAGCATTATACATTGTGCCTGATACATTTACACTAACTCTTTCTAAACTCTCGGCCAACTACAATAGTTAGTTTGACCCACCTTCCTGTCCAGATGAGCAAACTGAGGCTTAGCAGAGATAAATAATTTCCTTAAGTCATATCACTAGCCAGAAATGGAACTCTGGCTCTTTGGTCTTATTCACGCCCAAACTACCATGACGAAATTAGTCTAAGTAGAGTACTTCATGAGTATCGATAGAATTCCTGTATTTATCTCCTGTCTGAGTCCAGAATGAAAGAAAAAACTTTCTTTTCTCCACCACAAACACCACTAACATAGCTATATTGACATTATTCAGCATATATAGTTCACATTGTAAGCATAGTCAGAACTCCACCTACA
The DNA here is from genome assembly GCF_012274545.1 of Fukomys damarensis. Taxonomy (NCBI): domain Eukaryota; kingdom Metazoa; phylum Chordata; class Mammalia; order Rodentia; family Bathyergidae; genus Fukomys; species Fukomys damarensis. The sequence continues at coordinate 26,520,901 of NW_022900941.1, read as the reverse complement.
CACTAGAGACAGTGTTCCAACAAGCACAAATTTGACTAAAGTTACATCAAAATAATTCAAAAGTAGTAGAAGAGGTGGTACGTATTATTAAGTCCACTGCATAATTTATTTCAAGACCTGGCTGACTGTACTTCACTGTGCACACTAGAGCAGAATCTCATTCACCTGGCTGTCACCCCCATCCTGAGCTCACACTCATCCTTCTCCAGTCCTGGTAGTAATACATTTCAGAAAGCTGATGGTGGTTAGGGAATGTTACTTCTGCTAACAGCACTTTTAGTGTCAAGGGGAAAGCATCGCAGTGCGGGGAAAGTTGTGAATGTACCAGGAAAATATCCCTCAGCTTCCCCAGAGGGCCATTCACTTCCCCTCCGGCTATTTGAATATATTTGAGTCTGTATTAAAAAACCCATATTATGTCCAATTTTAATTATAAAGCTCGATAAAAAATCCATTAAATATTATTTTCAGGTATAAAATTAGAAACTTCTTTTAACTTCTTTGCCTCAAGATTTACATAACTTTGAGGCAGGAAAAATCACACAATAAAAATATTAGAGAGCACAAATTAGAACTGAAAAATAAATCAGCCTCATGCCAGCTTCTTGCTATGAGTACGAGAGGAGACCAAAATGATCATGATGGAGAAAGGTGTAGTAGGGAGAGAAAAATCTCTCGGGATAATCAACAGATATAATTCCAACTCTATTTTATCCTGCAGAACTGTTTTGTTTTCTCACATCAATGAGCTAGAATAAAATGTGGATCCCATGATCAAGTTGGCAGAAGTCATGCTCCCTACCTGGATGCGCGCAAATTGTAAATCACAACTTTACAAGGATTTAACTTTTCCCTTTCCAAAATAATCAAATGTTGTGGTGAGAGGGCCACTAATCATGACAAAAAATATACTGCAAATTCTTTCTTTCAGTGCCAAGTCCAATAAGTTCTTTGAGTGAAATTAAACGCACGGTCTTATTCCAAACCACAGCATCCCTTGGGGGTGTGCAAATCTCAAGTGGGGGCTGAAAGGCCAGTTGTATCAAAGCCCAGGGTTAGACCCTTTTTTTCAAGGATTTTTCCCCCTTTTAAACTAGTGCCTGTAGTACAAACGGTCCAGCCTCTCTGCTTTCCAGCTTGTATAATCAAATCAACATCTTCATACTTTCCACATTCTGACTCTAAAAAGTAGGGCAGACTCTGACTTCTCTTACTTTCTCACAGTTTTTGTTTATTTTAAAAGATTCTTGGCTGAACTCCAGGAAAGAGGAAAAAAACAGAAATAGTTATGTAGATAGAGTATCTATCTATCTATCTCCACACAAGTACATAGTCATATATGTCTGTTACATTGTAAGTAGCACCTGGCACCAACTCTTAGACCTGCAATATCACAGGAATTACAGATAGAAAGACCCATTGGGTCATCCTACCCACTCTGTTCCAATAGAGTGCCAGTCCCTATAGTACATGGACTCTTCTGAGAGATTTAATATGGTTACGTGATAGCCAATGATAATAGAGTTTCATTGTTTTTTTCTTTTATCCATCTTGTTCTGTCAATTTCTGTGCCATTTCTGAGGATGTTTCAGAGTGACATCTCCAAGCACATTTTCTACTGCTCATAAAGAATTAGAATAACATTTGTGCTATCCTACGATTATGTTCAATAGGTTCATCTAGAAAGCATCCATAAAAAGTTTTAAAGAGCCAACATTTCATCCAAGGTATGGAAATGTAACACATAAAACAATTTTACATAGGAGTATTCTATATGTCTGGTGCATTATACAACAAATATAACTGTGTGAGTATGCATACATGTTCATATAAAGTGCATACAAATACTCATCATTGCCCCAGAGTGTTTCTGTTTCCTAAAACTTGCGCCAAATGCTGCATAATTCAGAAAATGTGATCCAAAATATTTAAGGTTATGTTTCTCACAATTTCTTCTTATTTCTCTTAAATCACACATTTTAAATGTCAACTTCCATAAGGAAATATTTCATTTTAAGGATACTCCTCCATCAGGAAATTCTTTAAATCTTCTTTAAGAAGTTTAGTGTTTTCTTCTTTATTTTTATCCTAAAACAATGAAGTACTTCTGTTTACTTCTTATGCGCTATGTCTAGGTATTGCTACATACTGGAATATTAGACCACTGGCTTTATCCCTTAAGAAAGGAAATACAGTGTTTTTATAAAATAAACACTCTTGGGCTCTTGAATGCCTCCCTTAACTCATTGTCCTTGAGATCCAATTGTAGGACATCAAATAAATATTATTGCTATTGGAAAGCATGCCATCTCATGCAAAGATTGTAATTAACTCATATTGTTAGGAGACAAGATAGGAAGGCTGAGGCCTAATTCTACATTCTTGGTGAGCACCTTCTTAGTAAGAAGAAACAAGGCATGAAGCATGCTAATGTGCTGCATGGAAAAGTAAAAGCACCTGAGATTCTATTGTTTACCTGGACAAGTAACGTGCAGGGCAGGAGACAGATGAGTTCTGTGTAATTCTAATTGCTTCTGCCCATGTCTGAGTGAAAAAGCCAACATATGACAGTCTCTTGGAGCACTATGTCAAAAGTAGACAAGAGCCTGTAAACGCTTCAACTTTGAACCCAATTCTGTGGCTCTTTACTTTTCACCCTTGTCACCCCTTGGTCAGGTTCAAGATTGTAGGCTGGTTCATATAGTTTATGTTGTCATTTCTCACTTATATATTTGCCTATGTGTAAATGGCATATATTTTTATTTTTCATAAGTGGACCTATTCTTGACAGATGGAGGAGAGTAAGTTCGTAATGTTTTACTAAGAAGCAAGATATTTTAGGAGTCAAAACTCTGAGGTATAAGGGCCGGGGATTGGGCTCGGTGGCACCCATGCCTGCCTAATACCCACAAGGTCCTGAGTGCGATGTCCAGTACAAAAATTTAAAAGAAGAAAAGAAAAGAAAAAAAACTCTGAGTTATAGATAACCAGCATTTAATCCATTAGTGTAGTGGACACTCCTAATTAGCTTTTATGCGAATTTGGTTAAACTGATTATTTGATTCATCAGATCTAAAATATCATAGATTATAACACTAAGGATTATTTTATGCAGTCTTAAGAAAGGAAAAGCAATGCTAATTAATGATAACATGCAGCTTGTTTCTCACTTAGAATTTTTTAATATATCATTTGCTCTGCCAAGAACATTGATGCTGTTTCATTTTGTTAAAAATGCTACACCATTGCCTAATCACTTAAAACTGCAAGAATAATTCTTTAAATCTATTCTCAAGGAATAAACAAAAAGTTTTTGAAACAACAGGAAGGAAACATTTTAAATATTAACTATGCTCTAAATATGCAGTTCTAACAATGCACTTATAATTCAACTGAAGTAAAACAGTGTAATCATCTATGAATAAGTACCTGTATACATAGGAAATGATAAGTATGCCATAAATGACATAATAAATCAATTATAAGATATATCCTGAGGTCAGAAATTAATATGGACATCGATACAGATACAGATTTTTTTTAAAACAAGCACCATAATAGTCAACCAACTTGACTTTACAGATTAGTTTACTCATCTATAAACTGGGAAAAGGATAAAACCTAGAATAGTTTCTAGGAGAATTAAATGAATATAATAGAATATTCAAATTATTCTAGTTCATGGTACTTTGGTTCACAAACTTAATTTGTTGTTTGATTTTGGAAAAGATGGCCACATTTGTGTTTTATGGGAAAGATGGTTACTTTACTGTCATTTGTTACCCATTACCTAGTTTGCAAACAAAAACAAAATTTGGCTAAATGCTTCTGTTTGTGAACCAAATTGTTTGCAAATAAATACATTCACGAAGTGAGGAGCCACCATAGTTACACAGAAGATTAAATTGACAAACTTTAGGGAAAAAAGTTTCAGCTCAAAACCCATAGTTTCTTACTCCATCACTGACTTCTTCCATCTGAACATTTCTCTCAACATTGTTCTTGGAATATTTCCTTCTTTCAAAGGAATTTCCATGAGACCTGGGAGCCCTACTGAGTCCCTTAGAAATCCCTTGCTTATTTACTTCATCGGTGCACTGATAGTCAGTCATTTATTGTGTGATATAGACTATATTTAGCTGGTGATTAAGGAACAGCATGGTGTTACAGTAAAGTGCATGGGCTCTATACTCATCACAACTGGTTTAACCTTTGCTCTGCCACTTATTAGCTGTGCTGCTTTTGAAAATTTCTTGTATTCTCTTCCTTATTTGCAATGGCAAAAATAAGTTTTTACTAATAGGCTTGTTTGGAAGCGTGCATTAGTCAATTTTCTGCTTCTGGGAAAAAAATACCTGACATGCTCACCTTAAAATAATAAAACTTTATTTTGGCTCATGGTTTCAGAGGTTTTAGTCCACAGTTCACTGTCTTCAAAGCAGAAGTGGTATGGTGGACAGAAGCTGCTCATTTCAAGGCAGCCAGGAAGCAGAGAAAGATAGCAAGAAAGCTACATTAAAGTTATACCCTTTGAAGGCATGTCATCAGTGACCTGCACTGAGGCAGGAGATTAGGGCATGACAGACTGATTAAAAAGATGCAGGATGTAACCTCAGCTGGAATGGAGAGCTACCGACAGTGTGTGACCTGTCAGTTACAGCATAGGATGCATGGACAGAACAGCTTTCAAGAGACCTCATCTAAGAGGATATAAAAAGCAGCCATTAACTTCACAGCTAATGTGATCTTGCTGTTCTGTCTTCTCCTGTTTCTACAGTGCCCTGCCCTGTTTGCCAGATGTATCTCTTCCTTTCTTCTCTTTTCTCCACTCTTCCCTTTTCTTTCTTTACTTCACTTTGCTTTACCCTTTCTTTTTCTTCCTTTACTTCAAATCTCCCTGTAATTTGAATAAAAGTTGTGTTCAATTTTTTATCAATTGTTGTAAGCAGTTCTTTGAGTGGGACAGAAAGAGCCACACATGTCCAACAACATTATACAGTTGAACCCCACTTCCTAGTATCTTGTTCAGCTGTGAGCTCATCAATGGGTTATCCATTGATGAAGTTAGCCCCTTATGATCCAGTTACTTTCCAAATGCCTAACTCTGTCACATGAGTCCTTTTGGGGGCATTTTTGACCCAAATCATAGCAAGAAATAAATGAATTAATATATAAAAACACCTAATATCTGAAACATATGTGCTCCCAATAAATATTACTATCAAATATTTTATTTTTATTTTTATTCAAATATCTCACTTAATGCCTGGAACATTATTGCCACTCAATAAATGAGTATAAAGCAATAAAAAAGGAATATTCTGAAGATTATTCTTATGGAGAAGTGGTCAAAATGTGAGAAGCCCTCTGAGGTCATATGTCCTCTGTTAACACAACTGCTCTCAGAACTCTTAGAAACATTCTACAAATAAGTCTGTAATTGTATGAGAGATATAACCAGTGAATCACTAGGCTTGCTTCCAAGTGGAAAGTTCTGATGTTGATCCAAGGTAGCGATCTGACCACTTCCCCTCCATCCGTCTTAGTTTTCTCAAAGATGAAATGAAAGGTTTTGAATGGATCATCACTGAGTTCAACTCCACATTAACATCCCATGATTCCATATGTGACTCAGTCTAATCTGTTATTGTATTTTTCCTACAAAAAAATCCCATAAGAGAAAAATTATTCACTTGGCAACCTGACTGGCTTTTTTCAAATAGCACCTGGAACACTGGAACTGCTGACCACCGGTGACTGTGCTGTAGTCACCACCACCTTGTGATGGGAACATAAAAATTCTACTGCTCACGCCCCCTCTTTCCATTACTATAGTCTCCTTCATTTCCCACCTTCCACAGCAATACATTCTTGCCTTGTGCAACTCCAAAGCATAGGCATTCCACCCACACAGCAGTGCAGAAACCAGAGCCGTTAAGGCCCTATTAGGTCATGCTGACCACACCCTCCCAGAGCCAGAACATCCTCTCCCACTGACATTTCAGCTCCTCTCCAAAGTGTGGCTATGCTTCATTGGTTCCTGTATATGGTTTGAATAACATTTTATAAGTATTCTGGGATCTTTGAAAATAAACGAATTCATATCAAGTCATATTGCTATTTTGTTTATTAAAAGGGTGTTTTTTTATCTCCCTGAGAATATTGTACTAGCAATTTTTAAGTTAATTTCTATCAAAAATGATAGCCACTTCAGACGTAAATGAGTAACACCTTCACAGTCCTATTATAAATGTGCAATAGTTAATTAGTTCTATAAACTATTAAGATATTACTTCGAGTACTACATACTAATTTCTTCTAATATGTTGACTTACATTACCCACAATGTTATGTACATTTTTATTGTTAAGGTAAAGCTTATTTTAAATCATATGATAATGCTGCATTGCCTTTGAATATGAATACATAACTATTAATTTGTTAAATTTTCAAAATTTAAAAAGTCATTTGCTTGTTTCATTATACTAAACAATAGAAATCTAACTTAATACTACTTTAGGTAATAAGAAACCTAACTGAATAGCACAAATGTCAAACACCAGTGGAAATTCAACCCGAATCCTCGGCTATGAATTCATCATCCCTCTGGCATGAGGACAATTTAATTACATGTATTTCTTTTTTAATAAGAAAATCTAGGGTTAAGAAACTAAGTCCTAATTAATAATGCAGTAATAATGATCACTTTGCACTCTACTTATAGCTTGCTTCTCTTAAAAGGCTTTAGCCAATAGCCTGAAATAATATTTATTTTTACCAAAACATGAACAAAATTAGCAGTTACAGAGTTAGATGCTTGGTTATGGAGAAACAGGGCCACTGACCTAAGTCATACGTGCTGTCATACTATCTAACACACATACATGCATGTACTGTCTGCATACATACATGCGTGCACACTGTCATATTGTCAAAGAAGAATAATTTCAGAGTGGTGCTACACACAATATATGCTTAAGAAATTATTATTAGTTCAGTTAATTCCATTCGTTACATAGTTATCAGTAAAGTTTCATAAACTAAATCTAATTTCCTCATCTAGAAAATGGCTGCTATTCACACTACAAAACTTGAGTACCAGTTGCCTTTTTGACACAGGATTAATAATGCACAGGATTTCAATTGCAGCTCACACTTGGGAGCAAACCTCAACTTCTAAAACTTTCCAGTGAAACAGAGCCCAGAAAGGGATAGAGACAAATATGCCCTACTTAGAAATTTCTAGTTTCAAATCTTTTGCAAAATAAGAACAAGCCTTCAAGGAAAGAAAGAGACAAGGGATGAATAGCTATAGAAGCGAACACTGGCAACAGAATTTTTTGGATTAGATTAGAAAACATAGCCTGGGAATAAACTGGAAGACAGTATTTTACGCTTATACTGCTTAAGGAGCCAAGTGATTAACAAACAGAAAACAATGGGTTCAGCAGCTTTAAAACCATAGCAGTAAGTAAATGAACCACGATGGAAGAAGGACAAACTTTTCCTACTAGCAAGCATTCTCCAATAAACACAGTCATTAGAAGCGATATAAGCATACCATCACTTATGCCATACTTATACAATGTAAACATTTTTTATCACATCTGCTAGCATCACAAAGTGAGAAGCATTACAGATCCAAATACTTGGATTTTAGAGACCAACCAGCGTCTAGCAGAACTAGCCAAGTCCCAATTCAAATTCACTTTGAGGGATGAAGACCATAGGAGTAACACTGGGTTACTGCATTGAGCATTCAGAGGCCTGGCTGAGTGGGAAGACTCTGTGATCAGCTGAGGTATTGATGCTGGTTACTGCTAGAGGAAAAGTCCTTCCTCTGCTACTTTCTTGGTTTTCCGATGCTTTCCAACACTTTGGGTTTGTGTTGAGGGATTGGGGTCTGCAGAAAACACATGTAGGATTAAAGAGATAAAGTACATAGCCAAAGGGAATGCAAATATGAATTGTTTCCTGTAGTACAATGCAGGTATCTTGACATTCAGTTTCTCATTCTTTCTTCTTATTCCTGCATTATAAATGCTGATTATTTGGATATTTACAATTAAATAGACTATGTAGCTAACAGATTTGAGATGCTCACATCTACAATAACTCCATTCTAGATGGGATAAATCAGCCTTTTACTCAAAGAATCTTGATCCTTAAACATACTTGTAAGACTTTTAAAGTTTCTAGTATTATCTTTCGAAAAAAACACAATCATTTCTTACTAAAATGTATTTTTTCTATAGGACATTTAGTCCTGAAAGAAAAGAAACTTTTCTTTATAATCCCTGTTTTAGGTTTCATTGTATGTACAGAGTTTATAAATCTAAGCAGCTTAATCCCATTCATCGTGGTACTAAAATTTTTAAAGAAGTGTATAGGAATCATTAAAGCACCACCTTTCTTTAAAACTGCAAATGAAAATGCCCATGAGTAATCTCAAATTACCAACCATGTTCTCTTGAAGCTTACAGCAGAAGTATGGGATATCCATTGGCCCAGGATATACCTTCTAGAACCACACTCAATATAAAATCTCTTTTCAGAAATACAAATGAAACATTCCAGGTAAACAAGTAGTTGTTGCAACTGTATTAATTAATAGCAGTATCTCATATTTATACCATTATAAAATATCTCAGTCCCAATTGTGGGGATCAGTTCTGCACTTAAATTTCTACTTACAATTTAACTTTGTTTTCCGTCTTGAATACAGGTAAATCTATTCTTAAACTTACTTGAGGACACTTGCAAAAGCAAGAAAATAACTATTTCTAGGAAATACCTCCATGATGATGGGTTGTATTGGTAGTACTGTGTGCATATTCTTGTACTATGTCTTTCAGAACCCTCTATGTTGTTCATTGGGAAATCCGTGGCATGCCTCTATTATGTTAGCTTCTTAAATTCTTTCAACACAAGATACCATTTTGTAAGCTAGCAGGCGGTATGGTAGTTTTGGGGCATATTTTATGACTTTTACTGCTTTGGCTCATATTCACCTATCATGGTAGCATAGGTCCATGTGGATGCATGGAAAGTTGTAATGAGGGGCTCCACTAACCAGTTTCATTATTTCAGAAAGCCTACGGGAATAACACACTCAAAGTGTTAAATTTCTTTGCTTTGAAGCAAAATCTTATCAATTTCACATGAAATTACTCTTACTATTTCATGCTGGTCAGAGTCCCTGATGGGCAACTCTATATGTATAATTAATAAAATGTGAAATAAAAATAAATTAATTCTTTTGTTGAACATTAAAATTTTTCAAAACATACAGCCCAGATGTAGAAGATAAGCAGAGAAGACTAATTTAACTTATGTTCAATGGCAATCTAAGATCTTAAACAATGATGGTGATGGCAGCACCATGCTAAAACCTATATGGACTTCCGAAGTACCAGGTACTATTGTAAGTATGTTTCATACACTAATTTTTCCAATCATCACAGCAGCTATATTAAGTATTAACAATATTAGCCCAATCCAAAGTAGGATTATTTAAAAAAAAGAAATGAAATTATGACAAAGGGTCACCAAGTATCATCCTCACAGGCATACAGATAGAAAGCGAGATTGAATTTCAGTCCTTCCTCTCAACAACTCCATTTTGGAGTTTTCATTTTTTATTATAGCAAAGGTAACAAAGCATAATAGTTTCTCCATCTGAGGACATTCATCTTCAACTTGAGGATATTTATTTTTCAAGAGTTGGTAAGATTAAATACTTTTGTAAATTTCCAGAACAATGCCTGATATATGTTGAGTGCTATTAGGTGTACGTCTGTTTTAATGACAATATTATTTTAAACTACAACCCTCATCCTGATCCCCATTCACAATTTAAAATTCTGAGGCCCACCCTCTTACTTTTATTTAATACAGACAAAAATTCACTTATAAAATGACTGCCTTTGTTTAACTACCAGTGTGCAAAGAATTAAATTGGCTGCTTAAAATCAAACCATCATTGGCTCATCATACTTATACAAACTCAGCATGGATACTACTTCTCACAATACGCTGACTACAGGTGCATAGAACCAGGCACCTGAGAGCTGCCAGAGTGCTAAGTTTTTCTGTCTTTCTCTCTCCTCAAAACACTCCTGAGAGACTGGTGATTCTCCATGAAATCTGTGTACATAGGCAAAAACTTTAAACCTAACACCCACATAATGCATACATTCCTAGGACAAGCATATCCATACTTAATACAGCGCAGTCTTAATAAAACTCCTTTGTTGTGGAGGAGAGTAATTCCACAACAGCTTTGAAGTATACTCCCTTAAATAAAGTAAGAGAAAAGCAATTGTTTATTTCACCACTATTTTAAAGTTAATGAGAGATTTGCACCTGTACAGCTGTTGTGGACTGAAACTAGCTCATGGAGTGAATGTGTTTTCTGCTTGAGACAGTTGTAAATGCCTTGAGTAAAAGCACTGAGGACTGCTAATGGATAGGTTTATTTTAAAGCATGCCATCTGCTATCAATCATAGAGAAGTATAGGAAACAAGTTTGGCTGGGCTCCCTCCTTGTGAGCCTGATAAAGACAGGGCTCCAGGACTTGGGAACATTGAGTCCTCAAGAGAATAAAACATCAAACCTACTCAGCAGCTCCACTAACAATAATAAAAATGCCTCTGCCTAAAGGTGACATTCTGAATTTACGATTATTTGTGTCTATAAAGTGTATTCTTTGGCTCCTGACTCATTCTGACTGTCTCACTCTGAGAACAATACATTAGGCCTGCCTGGAGTAAATGGAAATCCTACCCTTTTATTAAACCAGAAGCCAGTACCTGAGACAATCTAATGTCTTGTAGGGTTGCAGGAAGATTTTTAGCTCTATACTGTTTTTCTTTTTTCAAGGATGTTTTGTCAAAGAATTATAAATAAGATCTAAGTCAATGCACTGAAAGATCTAAATAATGTAAGGAAGCTTGTTTCCTAAAAGACAAAGTAAAATAAAATAAAGCATAACAATAAATTGGAATTAGTATTACTACTCCTCAATTATGTGCCCATTATAATCCTGTTAGAAAATTAAATATTAGAGAGAGGTATGTCACAGTAAAATTTAGAATTAGCTGCTCAGGCGTGGTTCTCCTTCCCGTGGTGGATAGGTCATATCTACGTGGGTTTGATTACAGAAACTAATAAAGTATTCTCTAAATAATGAAAAAAGAATAAGATAAGACTATAAGAGTGAGAAGCAATTTAAATATGTTCAGGGACCATTTTCATCTCCAGAATTAAGGATTATTTTGATGTTACATCATTGCCTTTTCTCTTTTACTTTCCTTTTTAGTTTTATTTTAGGATTCCCTATTTTTAATGTTCATACAGAGATTTCTTTAACTGAAATACTGAATAGTTTCTTTGGTTTGAAAAACTATAAGAGTACACAGGATCCTAATGGGACAATTAATAATGTGAAATAGGAAGTAAAGGGCTAAAGGTGTAAGGAAAATGGGAAGGGTGGGGGAAAGGTAATAAGGGAGAGGAAAAAAATATGAGAAACTGAAAAAATGGAAATAAAGTGTTTGTAAATGGGGAGGGGAGGAGGGGGTGAAAGGAGGGCAGGGACAAGGGGAAAAATGAGAAGACCTATTATGTAAAGGTACAGAATCCCAATGATGAATGTAACTGTGTTTGTATACCTAGATTGTACCAATAACCTCAATAAAAAAGAAAAAGAAAAAGAATTAGCTGCTCAGAATTATGTTCTTTACACTGTATGGATCAAGCATATTTTCAAGAGGACAAAAATTATTTCCTCGGAAATCTTCCAGGTGTGGAATCATAACCAATATTGCTTTCAAAAAATGGATCCCAAAGTATTCCTTGAAAAATGCCAAGCCTGGCTTATTAAAAGTGCTGCCTGCTGAAATCCTCAGTGGATGAAATGAGTTGTGATAGTACTGAAACCTTCTGAAGCTTATAATGTTAGATTCTGCCTCAAATCTGCAGCTTAACTTAATTCTACTGCCAGCCTAGAAAACAGAGTTGTGAGTATTTGGGAAACACCCACCTGGTCAGCAAACTCATGAGCCTAATTAAAGTTAAGAGAGAAATTAAAAGAGGAAAACATTGGCTCAGTAGTGGTAAGAAGAAATGTATAAGGCAATAGAAATTTGGGGCAGAAATTTATGTTTTTATGGTAGTTATTTATTAGATACATTGCTTCCTAAAGACATGAAAAGGAAATAGGTATTATTTGGCTGGCTATGTATTATGAGTGATATTCTATGGATCAGTCTTGTATTAAACAAAACTAATGTTTTGAGTTAAATAATAAAGAACCGGGAATTCTTACTCATTGAGTATACTTAGAAATCTTCTGTGTAAATTAGCACTCAGCTAGACTCTATGATATAACTATCCTACTACTCCTATCCTACCCTTAATGGGGAAATCAGTTAAAAATACTCAATAGAATTCTACAACAATATCATGGTGTCAAAATTATAAGCTAAATTTTTAGTGATAATACATGCTACTATAAAAGTTCAAAAAATAGGGGGAACAACAAGAGTTACGATAACTCAAAAGGCTGGTTGGCAAGCCATTCCCTTAAAAAATGGAAGCTATAAAATAAATGCATAGACCTGATAAGAATTCTTAACTAAGGGAATAAAAAGAAGTATCCCTTGAAATTCAATGTATACATTAGTATATATTCTGATACACTATGGGATCAAGTTATAAAACACATGGGCAGCAAAAAGAAGGACCAGCAATATTTTAATCCTCTGACAGGGATCGTAAGGCCCGATATCCATGTAGGTGGTGCAGGAAATGGGTTAACATATACATAAAACAGGCTAGAGCAAAGGCAAAGTCCAACAAATTGAGAGGCATTTGCCTCAGAGAATAGGCAACTCTAAACATATGGGCAATTATTGTTCCCAAAGGAAAAGGATCCGGTGCTATGAAATCTCCAATTTATCAAAGGAAATTAGAAACCATGCCTAAGTAGTACTTCCAATCTTGTTTTTTTTTAAAAAAAAAAAAAAAAGAGGGAAAAGGAGAATATTAAGATATACTCATTCAATACTCCTCCTGGATGTTCAATAACTAATGTCACTGAGACCCCAGCTCTTTAATTCTGCTAATCTAAAAAACACTGTATCGACTTATGCTACTAAAAAATGCATGTACTACATGAGAAGTTATTCTACGTGGTAGCATCACCTATCTTTGCGTGAGGCCAATTCTCTGAGCTATTTTAGAAGAACTCGTTCTATTTCAGAAAGCTTTCTAAGAGTGCTGATGGTTACTGTGTTTTTTATATCAGATTTTAAATCCCTGACAAATAATTCAGTGAAACACTAATGAAAAAACTACCGTGATGGGGCCTGTGCTGCTCTGATTAGACATTAGTGGTCATATCAAGAAGAGAAATACCTGAAGATTAGCACAGTAATTTGTTTCTCTAAACCTGAATCATTAAATCTCTTTTCTTAAGAAGGCAGTGGCCCATGAATATGGTAAAATAATTAAAATCATATTTATAAAGTGATTTCTTAAAGATTTTAATGTTTTCAATAAAAAGGATAGATCATTAAAATATAGTTAATAAATATTATTCTGAACTCATTACCTTAAATATTCCCTTCTTAGAAACTGCAAATACTCACTGTCTAAACTGTAAGAAGGTTATAATTCTAGGTAGGTTTTATGTGATGTTTCCACAGTTAATATTTGCAATATAAGATCTACACATTGGGGAAAGGAAGAGTTCAAACCATAATAAATCTACTCTTGTGCTGCAGGAAATCTCATTTTATCATACCATTTAAGGAGGGACCCACGTGAATTATTTAAATATCATGGCCAATTCCAACTGTGCATAATTCTATCCCATCAGGAAAGTGTCTCCAAAAACATTATGCATTTATTAATTCAGTCAGAGTATTTATTTGAATTCTTGCAAGATTCTATACTCAGTGTGGGAAATACATTCCTTATTATAGGAACTTTGCTACTGGATTGGAAATCATATTTTGTTGGTCTATTTTCTTTGTATTTTAATTGTATAATCTCTAATTCAAAATCATTCATTTTCAAAGTCAGATGTATATCTAGCAACAGGCTTCAGGACAGAAACTCTTGCTGCATACCAAAACTTATTAAATATTGTCCCAAAATCTGTAAGGCTGCTGCTAATGTTGGAACAGCATTATTACATTTAAAGATATAAATAACTCACAACATGAAAACCTGGTGACCATTTGGGAGATAAATATATCAACCAAGTAATCCATATCAAAATAAACTACCTAAATGTAAACAAAGAAAGAATAGCATTAACAATAAAATCAAATTTGTATTGGATGTTTGTCTGGGTTGCGACTACTTCTCATCCTATCAAAAACTAAGTATAATATCTCCATGCTTCTTATATCTGCCTTGGTAAAGTAGAAGAAGGAATTAATACTCCTACCTGTCTAGGATTTCTTATGCTTTGAAATATAGTACTTAGGTGATATTTTGTGGCAGTTACACCTGCAAAACAAAAATAATGTTTTCTTATATATATTTTAGAAATAAATGTCTCCACACATTCTAATATTTAAAGATTGAATAATTTTTAATATAAAATGTATTTTACTTCTTACAAGAAGTTTGTCTGTCTGCCTATTTTATCTGTCTATATATTATATATGTAATGCCAATCTAAAGAGATAACCACAGTTAAAATTTTAGTGTATTTTCTTTTATTCACTTACTCAAAACAAGCTGTAACAGTACTGTTTGTCTTATTCCTCTTTTCCCTTCACTCTTGATAAAACCTTACCTCATATCATTGGATGGTCTTTAAAAACATAACCACAAAAATCTTCTATTAGGTAGATGTACCAGTTAATTAAGCATTCCCCAACATTAAACATTTTAGTCGCTCTCAATTTTTCTCTTTCAACAAAAAGCATTGATCACGAATCTTGTTGTACACTTGTGAACATTCCCTCAAGATCAACTCCTAAATATGCACATGCCATCTTTAAAGCTCTCATTTTATAGTGTTACAGTGCAAACCAGAACACTTTTATTCAATTAACTCGGCGACCAGTGTAGAAGACTACTTCTGATTAACAAGTTTTGTGCTTAACATCAATGTGACTGGTGGCTGAACACAAGAGACTTCATGTTGTTTCCTGGAACAACAAAGGAAGGGGTGCTACTTTAGCCTCCTTTTTCTCCATTATAGTCTTTGAGTATGCATGAGATTAAACCTAGGCACTCTGCCCACCTCTTACACACACGCATGACTCCCCTGGTCATACATGTAAGATGAACCTTCTGATGACAGCCGCAGACTCCCACTGACATCCACAATCAAGGAAGGGAGGACTTTTCTGAGGCTATTTGGATATAAGCCCGCCATCGAGAGGCCGTAGAGAGCCAGTGTAAGTCTTCAGGGGATCCTGCCCAATTGAGAAAATAGTTTCTGAGATGATGGAAGTGTTATATAGTATAGATGGAAGAGTTCTTTTTCTTTATCTCTGGATAGAGAAAACTGTTGCCAGGAAATGAGGTACTTTGAAAACCCCACTACAACAACTAAAAGAAAAATTTGCTAATTTTGCCAGCTAGCACAAGGAACTCGGCTGCTAGTCAAGAGGCCCTGAGTCCAACTCAGAGCTGGATGCATTTTAACAAAAATTTCCCTCTTCATCCACCTAAGTGCCTGTTGAATTAGGCATGAAGCCATGGTGGGGTAAAAACAGTCACTCAAATGAAATGTCCGTTTCCATTTGGATCTTGATGGCCCTTTCGCATGTCATGATGAAAAAATGCTTCCTCTACTTGGATGTTTTCAGGATGCCTTGGTTAGAGGAGAAAATCAGGTCTGCTGCTCAGAAAGTATCTATAAGAGGGAAGCCACAGTTTTGCAAAGTCAGAACCAGGCTGCCTCTCTCTTTTAAAAAAATGCAAAATTACTCCTCGCCTACTCATGCCCATGGTTTTGATGTTGAAAGAAACCTGTTGTGGTTTAAATGACTCGGTCAGTTCTTTCGGGATTTTCCAAAGTTTCCTATAAAAAGAAATCTGTGGGAAATGAGTGATTGCATAATCACTAACATATGCCTATTTCACTAAAAGTGTTATCTTTTTGGTGTTCTGAATTGCATTGTCCCATCTAGTGAATTGTTATCTCCTAATAGTTCCATTTTTTAAGTAGTGATTTCAGTGTACAATAACTTTTTAACTAGTATTGGTATTTATTTAAAGAAAAGCAAATACTACAAAAAGTAATGACATGTTTTTATGCAACAAACCCAGAAAAACAAGGTAATAATATGGGAAAATAAGGCAATTATCTGGGTAAATGGGAGAAAGAAATACAATTGACTCCTTAGTTACCGTATGCCTTAAATAATATTAGTTTGGCCTGCATTAAGAGAGTCAATGCCTAATTTTTCATTTCATGGTGTAGAACTAGTTGGTTATCAAGATTTTCTTTTAACCATATTAGAACATAGAATTTGTTCATTTTTGCTTAAAATTTATCTTTAAAATGAGAGAAAAAGATGCAGATGAAGCTTGAAAGACAAAGTATCACAGAGATGAAGGAAATAAGGTGGATGCTGTCCATCATCTATGATGGTTTACATTATTGATGCCTGACCTTCAATTTACTATGAGTTATAGATAAAAATTCCTCCGGTTGTTGTATCAAAATGCTATACAACAATGAGTCCTGAGGTTTATTTACTTACTGATTGTATCAAAGCTCATATAAAAATGATAAATAAAATTATTATTTTTTAAAGATCTTCGACTCATTATTATTGGTGAAAAGTAGGCAAACCCAATGAAGTAAGGATGGTAGAAAGAGTATCATGTGTGTGTACCCAGTCAACTAAAGTTTCTAATTCCTCACCCAGCTAAAGAAAGGCCCATTGGTCCTAAACTTTGGCTGTGCATTAGAGCCATGGAGGCCATGGAGAATCACCTCTGGGGCTTTAGAAATCCTCAGAACTCAGGTTTCCCTTACACCAAGCAAATCAGACCATGACTATGAGAATAGGAGCTGGTGAGTTTTAAAATGTCTTTGGTGATTCCATTATGAAGCTACAGAAAGGAACAATTTGTATGCTCTCATAGCATCTAGGATTTCTCTATCTTAAATGAAACCCTACTTGACTGTCAATAAATTTTAAATATCTCATCTAAGGTAAACTATAGCTCAGCTTATTTTGCTAATGTTATACCACTGTAACTAATAAAATGCCAGAATTAGACAAGTGTGCAACACATATTTACTGAAGTAAAAAAAGGAAAAATTGTAAAACAAAAATTGAAACAAGGAATAGGACCAGACATAGCAGTTCACACCTGTAATCCCAACACTCTGAGAGGCTGAGACAGAAATAGCAATTTTGAGCCATGCCTAGGCATTGTAATGACTTGAGGATTTTACATAAAGAGTAAAAAGGTTTTGAGATGTAGCTCAGTGGGAAGGCCTTGGGTTCATACACTTGTACCACTAAACAAACAAGCAAACAAATAAGTAAATAAGCAAGCAAGCAATGATTATTGAATGATGAATATATTTGAGAGGGGAATTTTAGAGTAGAATATTATTATTCAGAGAATATTTTATTAAAATGCTTAATCCTAGGGTCTTAAAGACAGTATGAAATTTGGCTAATATGAAAGAGTAACCGGAAAAACAAATTGAAAAGGTCTAGTGATAAAGATTTTGCAAGATGAAAGGGCTAAAATTTGAGAGATATCTAGTACCACTGCCTACTGAATCCGTGTCAGAATCAATGAGAAAATCTACTGAATTTTAAAAGAATTCTAGAGCATATTAAATGCTAACTGGCTTTAAAAGCACAATTTCTGTTAACAAATGAAAGAATAGCCAGAAGCTACCAAACATCCACAGGTAATAAGTAACATTCACTGACTTTATTTTATGGGAATGTTTCTAGTTTGGAAGACTAAGAATAAATAATATATCTTGATTTCCATCTGAAATTATACATCATTTATTTGTTGATAAGATGGTGATTGTGGAATAAATCATGATATAGTTAAAAAGAGTCACATCCTGCTGAAGTTTTGCACATTTAATTTTTAGGGTAATAGTAATTTTGCAGTTAAAATTGCCCTTGAAATTGTTTTTATTTGTCTCAGTAAAAACAACAGAGTTTTCCTCCAGCTATGGAACTAATCATTTTTACCTATGATTGAGCATTACATGAAGCAATTGGCTCATATTTAGGAGCAATATTATATATCACTCCAAAAAACTTTGGAAACTAGAGTTATACTCAGACAGACATGAAAACTAGTGACCATCCTCATGAGAACCCAAACCAAAGGCATACATTAATTGACTAGAATGAAGAGAATAGCCCCTGTTACATATTGTCTCAATTTCTCTTGGTATCTCTTAATTCTTCTTCTAGGTTTTATTTTTATTATTATGCAGAGGCTATCACATAATTCATGTATGTTAAATTATTCTCTGATGAAACTAGCAAAAATCATTTGATTACTATCCACCTAAGAAGAAGCATACCATATGTTATGCTATGACATGGACTTCTATTCTCTGTTTTCTGCTCAAAGCCAGCAGAAAGTATATTCATCTCTATGATAATAAAAATATAGGAGGTGAGATAATATATTCAAATATAGGGTCATTGTACAAATAGATCTCAAGAAGCTGCAGTTGTACTTGCAAATAAATACAGCATTTACCAAGCCCAAATAAACTTTGTAAGGTTTGCCCATTAGCTTAGGTCAGAGTGACAGAAACCTGAATCCGCATTTTGAAAAGATCAATTGTTGAGTATGAATCAAAAATTTAAAACTATATGGCTTGGGTTTTAGCTCTGTTGTTCTGCTGCCTGCCTCGCAAGCACAGGGTCCAGAGTTTGATCCCTGGTACAAAAACAAAACAAAAAAAAACAAC
>NW_022900941.1:26496407-26501866 GCF_012274545.1 Fukomys damarensis | reverse complement strand
TAAATAAATATAAATAAATAAAACAAGAAAAATAAAAGAAAACTATAGTAATAAGAATTCCTTCAGGAGAATCATAATCTCAATCCTAATCGAATGCTACTCAAGAATGGGAAAACAATTTTAGGCTTTATTTTTAATGATAAAATTTTGAAAGGTATTGATAAGGTAGTCATAAAAGGCAAAGATAAAACCCTGAATCTACTCATTTATTCATTCATGTACGTATATGCTCATATATACATATCAATGTCTCCAAGTCCTTTTTAAAGTAAAACTTGAGCAAATTTTATCAACAACTCTCCCCATGGTATTTATCAAAGTAAGTTGATAAGTCTGGTGGGAACCTGGAGCGCCTTGACAGAAGTTTAAAAGTTAGTAGATTTCATAGTTGTTTCTTATGATTTAGATGAAGCAAAACAAAGAAATCTTTATTGAGGATAAGTGAAATGATTTCCAGGAAGATCATAGACTCACCTTCTAATGACTACAAATTTGGCAAGACTGAAGCAATCATCTGGTTTGAATACTCTCCTAGTGAAGTATGTCTCTAATAGTTTAAATAATGCCAGAATGACATAAAAATTTAAAATTGGTAACACAAGAAGTAGTCATGTTTTAAAGCATATTTCCAGACAGTCACTTAGCTAGTCACCCACAGTTACACACTTGACTTTCCTCTCTCTCACTTGGCTAAAGTCTGTGCTCACAAGTCACCTTTCCCAGAAGGAGTTACCTGTACTTAAACTTCTTTCCTAAATCTACCACCATCATTCTTTACCCCCCTGACACTTTGCAGTATATTTTTTTCCCAAGCAATCTAGGCACTATTTGTCTACTTCTTATTGTTTTTCATTTTTTCCTTAAACACAAACATCATGGAGAGGAAGATTTTGTCCCACAGCACCCCTCCTCATTGCTTTGAAGTGTTGAGTAGAACTCAGAAGAGGATCAATGGATTTTTATGGAATGAAATGGTTCATTAACAAGTGATTTCCATTGCTAGAAAAATTATATCTTTTCTTATTATTTTTCTGTTCATGTTCTCCTTTTCTGAGCTTTTCAAACAAACCCCATACACAGGATTATTCATGGCAGAGTTGTTATGCAGAATGAGGCTTCCTTGGTTCCTGTGGCTTACCCAGTCCAGGACTGACTGGTTCAGATATGCAACTCCAGGCCAAGCAGAATCTTCCCCTCACATGCATCTTGGCTGAGATGCCGTTTCTCTTGTCTATCAGTATTGGTCTAACCAACCCAGACATCTTTGTTCTGCCCATTCCTTGGCCTCCAAGAATTACTAACTGCCTACCTTATTTTTAAATGAAATCCATGCGTATTCAGAACTGTCAGTACTAAGGCAGACTATGGCTCACAGGAAAGAGATGTATTGCATTATTATCCCCAAGAAGTCACATATTTCTCTCACCATCATTTTTATATACCAGCTAGAGCAGATATGTCCAATAAAAATAAATACAAGAAACAAATGTAAGCCAAATATATCATTTTAAGTTTTCTGGTAGTCCTATTTTAAAAATTAAGAAGCAGGGATATTAATCACAATAATATATTTTATTTAACACAGCATATCTAAAATATTAGTTTGCCATGTAACCAACATGATGATAAAAATTTTGTGTAAACTATGGGGGTTGTAACACTCTGGGGACATATTGTGAGTCCTCCAGATTGCTAAAGGGAAACAGCAATCACTTTCACATAGAATGTTGAAGAGGAGGAGGAGGAGGAAAAAAGAGACAGAGATATGACAGAGAAGGGAGGGAGGGAGGGAGGAGAGAGAGACATGGAGAAAGAAAGAAGGGAGGGAGGGAGAGAAATTGGTTCTTGTGGAGGGATTACAGTGCGGAACAGGTTAGAAGGCATAACAACCTCAAAGACATTTGAAAAGTGCGCAAAAAGAGAAAAGGCACGTGCATTTTAAAAATCCACCAGATAACTTTTAACTCATCCCACTATCTTTCCCAATTTGAGAATCAGAGTGAGAAAGAGAATTTTACCAGTGTGTAATTTTTATTTTAGTAAATATAGCCCTTTTAGGCCAGTGTGTAAAATGTAACTAGATTAATGATAAAAAAATATTTCTAACAATGAAAGAAATTATTATTTCCTCTCCTCCATTTCTTCTTCCTCCTCCTCCTCCTTCTTTCTCTTCTTTCTGTCCCTCTCTCCTTCCCCTCTCATCTCTTCCCCTCCCCTCCCTTCCTCTCCTCTTTTCTCTCCGTTCCTGCCCTCTCCTCTCCTGGCTTTTCCTAATAAAGGATTTTCCACAGGACAACTTTCAGCTCACACTTTAACTTCAAAAGAAGAAAAAGAAAAACAAAAACAAATTTAAGGTACATTATGTACAGGTACAAATTCCCTTTGATGAATATGATCATTATGTATTAAATCTACCAGTAAAATTAACTCATAAAAATATCATTGACTAGGCTTAACTTTTTGGAATAATTCTGACTTGTTTTTTCATATCATTTTCTATCCCCTGGTACAGATTGTCATGATCACAGAAATATTTCAGTAAATTGACCAATGCCTGCGTGTTCCTATATTGATATTGTCTTCATTCTGCTTTGTGACTTTATCCCTCTCCCTTAATTTAATATTGTAAAAATTGTACTGTGCGCATTTCAGGGTTGTTCTCTATAGATGCAGAAATATATGTAAATGAATAGTATTTCCAAAATGATGCATAAAAATAATAGCAAATTCATCAGAAGATTTTGTTTTTAATTGTCAGATACTTTCTTCTTCGTTTATATGGATAAGCACAATGATACTGCTTTCCTTGAGAGATTTTTAATATGCAAACTCCTTTATTTGAAGATTAAGACTTCAGTGGCACACAATAGCCTCTGTGGCTTTAAATGCCTTAATTATTTCAAACACAAATTTAAAATTCAGACACCTCATGTTACTTAAATGCACCCAGGTTTTTGTGGTTTAATAATAACATCTGTTTTGGTTTTTCAACCACAAAAGTGCGTTTAATCTGTTCTTCCTTTAGTTGAACTTTTCACATCTGCTCGGCTCGGTTCCCATAAGCTAAAGACCAGATCTTTTCCAAAAGTAGGAAGTCTACCTGTACAACTGTTGTTCTTGCTCAGAAGATCTGTTTTTAATACCAGCTGAAGATTTCAAAAGAATAACAAAAATAAACTCCCTACCCATGATGCACTTCTTATGGTTTTTGGCTTTCATATCATACTGTGGTCATTTTGCGAATGCAATGCTGCCTGGAAATTTTAAATTAAACAGTGAGTTGTCAGATCACACATACCAAGGTAGGCTCTCTACTCTCAAAGTTTTTCAATCATGGAAAAAGAGTGCTTTGTTCTAAGATAATTATTTGTAAAAAGCTATCCCAAAGATAGACGGTGGCTTATAAACCTCAATGGTTTGTTTTGGACACGTACCTAATGCTTATCTGAATCCCATGGGGCTTGAAAAAAGCAGGTCGGAAAATGTTGCAAGGACAGCATTACTTCACAGATTTTCCATAATTGTTTGCTGCCTCTGAGGCCCCAGCAATACTTCTTCTCCTGTGTATAAGCAGTCCTTAGAGACATACCTAAAATCAGAGACTCTGGGACACTATCCTTACAAGTCTCTTTAAAAAACAACCAAGATGTTGAGAAGAAACAAATTTTTCTCCACTTACGAATTTGGTTGAGAAAGTTATCGAGTATGTGAATGCCTGGGTAAGACATATGTTAATTGTTTTTCTCAAGCAGAAGGATTAACTCTCTATCAGCATTTACATGGATTGCACAAAGCTGAATGTTTAGTCTTTATTTGGACAAGATTTAATTGATATCAACTCTATTTTATTTTAGAAATTTATTTTGAATATGTAAGATATACATACATAATTACATATTTTCCCTGACACATGATTAAGTAATTATATTTGATTCTGTTTACAGCCAACTGCAATTAGTAGGTGTTCAACCCATGTTTTGTGAATGAGGCTTAATGAGGCAGTAGAATGGGGAGAGTCTGGTACAGTACCTTTGTCTATGCCAAGCAAGATGATTCTGTGATTTGAATAATTTTCCAATGCCTCACTTAAATAGGAGCTGTCAGTGAAGATGATTCAACTTAATTCATAAAATATTTATTGAATGCATGATACACACAAATCTCTACAATAGTTAAAATGAGAAATACAAGGGTGAGCAGAAGTTTTACAAGGCTGAAGATATGTATGCAAATTGTGAAAAGGGGCCTTAAGAAAAATAGAAAAACACTGCTATAATGAAATTGCATTTTGAGGTAGATATTTTAAAAAGTTATGTAAATGTTGAGAACTTCGAATGGGAGCACTTTGAATGAGAAGTAAGAAATAAAGTGACTTGGTAAGAGATCAATAGTATTAGACCAAAATGAGTTGGGTAAGCAGTCTAGTTTGTCTTGAGCAAAGGCTATACTGAAAGGGTGAGGCCAGCATGAAGATGGAAGTGTAGCACAGTGGCACGATATCCTACGGAGTGATTGCGAGTCAGGCTAACGAGTGTGGACACAGCGAAGTACAAAATAAGAAGCTGAATCTTTAAATCGCCTCTCTTAAAGTAGCTTTCAAATGATTGTCATAGATTTGCAATCATTTCCCAGCATAGATGAAATGAAATAATTAACTTTCTTTTCAAAATTGGGTCATGGGCCGGGGATTTAGCTCAGCAGTTCGGTGGCCTGTATTGCAAGCGCAAGGACCCGAGTTCAATCCCCGCTACAAAAAAAAAAAAGGGTCAAATACATTTGGTATTATTCTAAAGTTCACTTATTTAAAAAGAAAAGAAATCATAGAAGGTGAGGAGGCAGATAGGTGTCTTTTGAATTATCTGAACTTTGGATTGATTATTGGACTTTAAAATAAAATGGAAAAGCCTCTTTTACAGCCTATGCAGAAGTTTAGAACATTATAAGAGGTATGAATAGTTAAAAAAAAATCGTGAAACTTCTTATACCAAAATATTGAAAATTAATTGCCAGCCAACCCTTTCAGACTATTGGCAAAGAGTAAGAAACTTCTGTGAATGAACCATTAGTTAAATGACAATGAATGAGGTAATTTGAAAAATGATATGAAACAGAGAAAATATGACACACAATAAGACAAAGATTTTCCTTGTTAGATTTGAGATTTAAGCACTTATTTATGGCTATTTTGTGACATTTTTAAGAGAGTCAGAAAAGAAAATATTCAAATCTTAATTGAGAAACGCTCCATGCCAGTCTATGGCTTAAAATAAAAATGATGGGATGTTAAGAAATGTTGGATTCAGTTTTGGTTTTTCAACATAACATGTAACGTATGTATAAATAATTAGATCATGTATATATCTGAGTGAATGTATGATGTGAATGCACATATGCACACAGATAAAATAAAATTTTAATATTTCTCCACTTTAAATAAAATGGTTTTATATATATATGGA
>NW_022900941.1:26483154-26496277 GCF_012274545.1 Fukomys damarensis | reverse complement strand
ATGTATATATCCATGGATATCCATGGATATATATATGTGGATATAACCAAGAAACTACAAAACTGGAGTTTGGAATATAAACATAAAAAATTTCTAATGAATCCCAAATGTTCAAAAACAAATTATTGTTGTTATCCTTATCTCTTTTTTAAATTAGTACATGTTTGCCGTACATTTTTTCAGTCCAATCTGACCAACTTCCAAAATCAACTCTCATTTATTAGGAAATATAAGGCAGTATTCATGATCCCATCCAGTTTCTGCCCCATATTTTATCCAAAAACATACATTATAACCTCACTCATAAAGTCATCTCAATCTCAATTTTGTCACCAGTTCTACCACCTAAATTTAGTGCACCATAGTGTATAAGCAAAGAGCCACTTGTCCCTCCCCTGATCTTCTCCAATTCACTTTTCACTCAGCAAGGCAGATTGCATGACTCTGTCCTCATCCGTCCTCGCCTTTTCCCGTTGCTTTTAGGCTTTTGTTCACTTCTGTAGAGTTTGCTCGCTCTTGCATGTAGAGAAGAGTGGGACTAAATTCAGTTTACCACTATCATAAAAGGGTAAGAAACATTCATAAACAAATAAGGGGTTAATAAAATAACTCAAAACATGGACAGATTGGTCATTTTGCCCTTACTCCCAAAGGCAAATAAAAGTTTCACATTAAAAAAAAAAAAAGCACTCTCTTCCACAAGGAAACATCATCTTTGCTTCTTCATAGGGTTCCCATGATTACTCACTGGACTGGTATTTTGGAATTAGTTAAGTTGATTCTAAATACGAGAAACTTAATTCTTCAGAAGTCAAAACCAAGTCTTGAAAGCATAATTCATATAAAGTTTCCCAGATAAGCTTCCAGCTTTCCTTTACAATGTTTCTGATTTATTTGGTTTGGACATTTCCAGAAGAGTTCTGTGTGACTACCTACGCCTGGTGTAGGCCTGCTTCTAAAGACGCTACCCAGGCTCAATTCTTAACTTGTGCTTCAGAGCCTCGCTGTGTGTTTCCCTTCCCATGAAGGATCAAAACCACATCATGATAGCACAATCTGCAAGAATCACAAAGCTTTTAACAAGTAAGAAATGGATTAAAAAGCACTTTGTGCCTTATTAAAGAAATCCCCCTGTTCCCTGGAAGCACTTTCTAGCCTCTTATTAGTGGCATTTGATCTGACTGACATATTGACCAGTAATTTGAACAGAAGATGGATCTTTTCCACATAGATCACAAAGGGAATATAAATTTGTGGCTGTAAAACCAATGTGGATAACTTCCAAAGAAAGTCTTTAGACTAACTCATCTTAGTCTAAAACAGTTTTCAAAGTTTCTTTAGATACAAACTGAGATTTCTTAACAAAGCATTGGCTAAAATTATACCTACTATTATTTGGATTCATAAATAGACCAAAAGAGTCTGGATCTTAAGTGAAAGTCTACTTCATACTCATCCCAATAGAAATATTCTATTAGTAGGCAAATGTTATCGGATCGCAGTTTTTTCTTAATGTTTAGCTTATGTCTTTTCATTTTTTGCCATTTTACTCTACTCACATATTAACATTAATTGGTTTTGTTACTATAATTAATTAGGTTTTTTATTATTGGTTTTGGTAAGTGTTCTTCGTGTTGAATAGTTATAGTCATTTTCTAAACTTTTATAGAAAAATAATCTAGTATGTCTGACTTTAACATAGTAATAAATGTCTCACCATGATGTGAAAAACTAGCTATAAACCAATCAAACATCTACAGAACACACTCAAGTATTTCCTTCAAAACTATACTACAAAAGTTTCTTAGTATTTAACCACTACCATATAATTACTGACTTATACTTTGTATTTCTGTTTTCATGTGTAAGAAATAAGGAAAAGAACTAATAGCAGGTATGCAAAGGAAAATATGTAAGTATGCATGCTTTTTGAAAGTTGTCCCTCTCCTTTCTCTTGCTCTTTATTCTATCAAAATATCACAATTTAGATTATGGGTATTGTATGAATATTTTGAAGAATTCAACATAATTTTCTAGAAATATAACCACATAAGAGTAACATCTTTACAGCACTTACAGATTTATCACTTAAACATATAAGTTCATGCATTTGGAGTGTATTGATCTTTATTTTGAAAATGTTTCAGCAGCATTCACTGTCATAGAAAGAGTGGCAACATGTTCTAGTGAAGATCAAACAATCTCCCAAAATCTGGCAAGATTTAACAAAAATTTAAAACAATTCTTTCCAGGGAAAATGCTAACCATCTGCAACTGTTATTATTAACACTATTCTTTTCTTTTCTTTTTTCTTCCTATATTATTTACACTTCCTGTTGCTTTCGAAGTTTTCAATCTATCATTACCAATTAATTATAAGCAAATGGCTGAAGAAGATGTTTGTGTCTATGTGCTTTTTTTCCCCTCCGGAAGTAAAAAATGCAGCATTTAAATAACATTTAATTCTTTTCCATACCGTTCTACTGAAGCTCTGATGAGAAATTATGACAGAACACAAAAGTGTCTGCTTTAAGAAAGGTGAGATATCATGTAAATAATGCTCTCATGTCCTTGTAGTAATTCAACAGATTATTATAAAAAAGAGTGACACATGGGAATAGGGAAGGTGACTTTAAATTAATGTGTGTTAGTATTAAGTACAAACACAGTAAACACAAATATAAAGCAGGCTGAACACATCAGAATATATCCTGTTGTTTTATTACCTTGTCCTAATCACATACATGTAGCTACACTAAAGGACGGGCCCTTATATCCCTTTCTAACTTGTCCTGACCATCAGCCCAGATAATCTGATGTCACCCAGTTGTCTCTCTGCCAGAATGAGTGTGCTGCTACTTGCTCAATTTCGAAGAAGAGTCGCCTCTTTGATGTTGATCAGCCACCGTTTCCTTCGCACTCACTTTTATCTCTGTCCTGGCGCTCACTCTGGCAGCATCCTCTTCCC
This sequence comes from Fukomys damarensis, assembly GCF_012274545.1. Taxonomy (NCBI): domain Eukaryota; kingdom Metazoa; phylum Chordata; class Mammalia; order Rodentia; family Bathyergidae; genus Fukomys; species Fukomys damarensis. The sequence continues at coordinate 26,493,309 of NW_022900941.1, read as the reverse complement.
CAGATGGTCTCCATCTCCTCTTCAGAAGAGCCCAAAGTACTCCCGCTTCCTCCTCTTGATCTTTTCTCATCAACAGCAATGTTATCCCCTCAGGATGTTAATACTAACCTATTCCTACTTTATACTTTCCTTCATGGAATTTTTTTGATGGGAAAAATGGCCACAAAGAAAGAGCATAAAATCCTCAGCAAATATTCTTGCACAATTAATGCTGCTTTGCAAATATTTCATGGAAGGCTGCTTTGACCCATTGATTACACAACATGAATTGAGTAAGTATTGTTTATCAAGTACAGTGCTAAACGCTGGGAATTCAGAGAGAAATAGAGCATGTTTGATAAAAGAAAAGATAAATGAGATCTAGACAAGGTAGAGAGCAATGGTAACTGGTAAACCAAAGAAGCAACAATTAATTGTGCTTAAGGGGAGTATTATAAAAAAAGGCTCATATATTTGGGTCTTACAATATGAATATAATTCATCAGGTCAATTATGGGTAAAACAAATCTTAATGAGGGAAATAGCATATATAGAGAGAGATATAAGTTTATGTGGTCAATGTTGGAAGAATGATAAGAGTTGCGTATGCTTGTAATGCAGCTCCATGGCAGGTGGGGAAGTCCAATAGGTAAATTAAGAGAAGTAGTTAGGAAGGGGAAGGAACCTTTTGTGCCCTGCTGCTTGAAATTGTATGGGAGGCAACAGAAAGCCTTGAAAGGTTTTGCAACAGCAAAAATATATGATCAGACTTGTAATTTTAAATAAATTATTTAACTACAATGTGAATGATGAGAAGAAAAACTGTACAGAGAAAGCTGCCAAAACCTCAATGTAATAGGTCAAACAAGAAGCAATAAAAACCGAAATTAAAGTAACATTAGTAGGTTAAAAGAGGAGGAAAGGGGAGACTCTAAGGTTTAAACTGGATTAGAGTTAGTGATGGGTTGAAGAGTGTAATGCACAGAAAAGAAGCTGTGAAATTTATAGATGTATGACTTGGTAAGCTGGGAAAGAAACAAACCCCTCATTCTGTTCTGAATATGTTGAAAAGGAAGTACCAGTGAGGAATCTGAGTGAAATTAATGGAGGAGAGAAGATTCTAGCAGCAAAGACTTGACCACAGGCAATGATTTGGGCAATGTGGGTTACCTGGTAGTTGTGAGAGAGCACTATATGAATTAGGAGTCTGGGCGTGAGTACAGCAACCAAGCTTCAACTTTCAGAAAACATTAAAGTCTTACTTTCAGTGGAAGTTTGGGAATCAGCAAGGAATACTGAAAATGCCTGGGAACAAATGTCAAGAAGAAGATCCTAACAAGATGACTGACATTGAGAAATGGGAAGAAAGGAGCTAAAGGTGTAGGGAAGGTGGGACGGGTAGGGGAAGGGTAATAAGGGAAAAGAAAACAACGTGAGAGAATGAAAAGATGGAAATAAAGTGTTTGTAGATGGGGAGGGGAGGGGGGATGAAGGGAGGGCAGGGACAAGGGGAAAAATGAGAACCAAGACCTGTCATGTAAAGGTACAAGATCCCAACATTGAATGTAACCGTACTGTATACCTAAAATGTACCAATAAACTCAATTAAAGCTGAAAACAAAAGAAGATAGGATGTAAAGAACAGGGTAAAATGTAATAAAGAAGTGCTGAAGGAACAGAGACAATCGTGATCAATTAATTAGAAAAATAAGGAAGGTAAGTAAAGCAACATATGAAATATTACTCTGGAATGTGAAAGTAGAAGAAGATGATGATTAATGTGGATGAATTACTTTTTAATACGGGAGAAACGTCAACATATCATTTATAGAATGACCCCATGAATTTATCGGAAGGCAAGGGTATACACTATGATTGCCAGATAACTTGAGCACAGAACAGTTTGGGGGTGTACTAATATCATCCATCTTTCCATGAATACAAAAGTCAGGGATACTTTATGTCTAAATGTATTAAATAACTTTCAGGATACAGTTTGTTTTCACAAAAATAAAAACATGAATAATAAGATTCCCCTAGTATGTTATTAAATGACCCATGACAGTGACTAAATTACATATTTTCTGAACAGAAAAAACTCGATCCAGATTGTTAAAACAGAAAGACATGCACTACTGTGGTTAAATCCTCTCTTACTTGTTGAAGCTAACGACCTGCACAGCAAAGTCAATGAGAACATCAGTAACAAAGATAGAGCATAATATTTAGCTACCAAAGATTTATCATCATTCTTTGCTGCCTAGTCTTTGAACATCCAAGTTCTAAATTTCAAGATTCAACCAGAAGGAGAAATTTGTGATTTGAGCTGCTCTTGGGAAATCTAATAATCACACTGCTTTTGAAAGAATGTATCATTTCGTTCTACTGAAACAGACTTAAGTAAACATTTTTCAGAAGGGGAAGTTCTAACTATACTTAGTTGTGTTATTTAATGAGTATGTAACATGCATTGTCTCTTACAAGAAGTTGTGATAATTTTCCTATTTCCCCTCAGAAATACAGAAGTGTGTGGGAAATGACAACCTCTCAATCTCAATCATAGCAGTGAAAGAAGGGAGTAAGTTCTTTTGGCTGCTGTTCCTCTTCATGTCATTGTTTTTCTTTTTCCAGTGGTGGGAGCTGGAATAGAAAAGAAATCATCCTAAATCTAACTTTCCTTCAGAACTAGACAAAAACAAAGCTTTAGCTTTCAGCCTCAATTCATTTCAATTCCTTTTACTGCCGTCCCACTGACACTGTCACTTCAAAATCCCAGCACAATGCCGTACAGTTTTCCACCATCAGTAACACAAAAGCTTTATTGAATAAATATGTGTGAAAATGCTGCAAACAAAAACATCTCCACAGGCAGCACCTGACTGGCTTGCAGCGAGCTCTCCATTGTCCTATCAGTGCTCAGCAAGTACCACCCTAGCCGATCAGGCTAGTGTTCCTGTCAAAGTTGTTTGTCTTTGTAAAAGAAGGAAACAAACAAAAAAATTTAGAGTAAATGTTTTCCTACACAAACCTGGGAGTGAATTATACATCTCCATTATAAGAAGATGGTAACATACACTACAAAGAAATATGTTTGCCTGATACCTTTTCTTTCAAGCAGAATACTTCGGAAAATATAACCTTTGAAGGCAATACCACCCTTTGTGAAATCTCCAGGTACCAGCGTTACAGTTTTACTTTTAACTAATGAAAAAAAAAAAAAAAAAAGAGTTTCATCTACTTAACTACGGTTTTTATGAACACTCAGTTTCCACCTAATAGAGAATTATAGGCTTTTCTCCTTTGTTCCTCTAGCTCAGTATTCTTTGCCATATCTTCTAGCTAAAAAATTTACTTCAGTCACAGAAAACTCACCACCACTGTGATAGCAAAGTCAGAGCCAAAACAGCTGCACAGTCTCCATAATCCCCTGCTTTCTCTAAAATTTTCTCTGCTTATAGGGCATGGACTCTCAAAAGTGCTCAATACAATAAATTCTGCATATCATCAATTACAATTAATTTTACATCCCTCATCCTAAGTAGCTATATCAGCAGCCAATCTACTGGCTCAGCCACTCCATCAGAGGTGCCTCTCCCTGCCTCTGTGGTGATGTTACCCACAAAACTGTCCATACAGTTCTAGGTAAGTGCAACCTGTATTTCTACCCTTCAAGGTCTGTGCCCCACCACTGTGCTATAACCTCACATTTTAAATTACTTGAAAAGTATCTTCAAAAATTAACTGAAATAGAAACAATCTAATATAAATGAACACATTTTCCTTCAGCAAGTTATCTAACAAGAATTTTAAATTGCAAAAGCCAACTTGGTAAAGGTTACAGTAAAAGTGCTTCATGCATGGTTATTTCCAACTCATTAAACATCTTTAGAAAAATATACAAATGCCTTCAAAGCAATAGCTTAAAAGAATCCATCCAGGCTTTTGAGGTAAGAACAAAGGAGTAGGCTATTATAAAATGTGAAAAAAAAGCTAAGTGCTATTAATTGCGATCAGGTGTTTAATCTACAAGAAATGTAGACTTGGCTTTAACTCTTATTTAAAGTTTATGGAGTATACATTTACATTGATTCATTTATCTAGGCAGTCATTTATTCTTCCACAAATCATTTATTGAGCATCTACAATGGGCTACTCATTAAAGAGAGCTGGAAGCGTAATAGGCAGAGTTCCTGGCTTCCTGGAATCTATACTCTAGCAGACTACAAGTAATAAAAAATGAATATACAAAACAAAGACAGGTAGAAGAAAAAACATTGAATCATAAGGCAAAAAGAACAGAGAAAACTCTTTTAAATAAATGATCAGTCAAGAGCTCTTAGAAGAAAAGACCTTCGTATAGAAACCTGAATAAAGATAACATGAGACAAGAAAGCATTAAGATTCAAAGCATTGTAGGAATAGAAACAGAAATATGCTGCCCTCATGCAGGATGTGGTTTTGTAGTGCTTAGAAAACAGCAAAAATTTAAGAGTATAAAAATGAAGTGAGAGGAAAATAAGTATGAAAGAAAGAATAAGGCAGGACTGCAGGACATTTGATTTTATACTAAGCGAACTGGGAATGACCTGGAGTATAAGGAGCAAGGAAAGGAGATGATACAATCATAATCACACACACACATACACATGCACACACACAAACACACACACACACACTCTCCAAACCCAGAAATTTGTTGGCAAATCGTTTTCTCCATGAGCTACCACAATGAGAATCCATTGCTACTAATTGTTTTCTGGTATGGGGGCTCAAACTCAGGAACATGTGCCTGTGAGGCAGGAACAGCACCACTGAGCTAAATCTCCAGCCCTGCATTGCTGCTAATTTCTACCTTCTAATCTTCCATCTTTGCTGGAGGAACAAAAGAAAGGGTCAATGGAAAGACAACCATAAGAGTTCTAGTTTTATAACAGCTTCTCACACATGCTATCATATGCATCTTCCCCTATCCCAAAATGCTGTTAGGTATTAAGACAATTATACTTAGCTTTCTTTAGTTGCACAATGAAGAGTTAAATTCCCTGGAAAAAAACAAATTAGTGGATGGTGGAAGATCTAAGTCTAGAACTCAAATGCTGTTTTAGTCAGCTTTCCTGCCGCTGAACAAAACCCCTGACACCTTCAACCTAAAGGAGTAAAGGTTTATTTGACAGTTTCAGAAATTTCAATCCATGATCTGGTAGCTCTGAGGCAGAAATATTAAAGGGAAGAGTGTGGCAGAGCAAACCTGCATAGCTCACAGTGGTGAGGAAGAAGAGTAGCAGAGAGAAATATATACCCTTCAAAGATACATTCCCCAATAAGCTACTGCCACCTGGGCCCCATCTCCTAACAGCACAGTTAGCTATTAATGTTTCCATGATCCAGTTGCCTTTCCAGGAGTCTCTTAAGCCAATAGAGTTGACAACTAAGATTAATAGTGACTTCTACCTCTTGTCAATTTGACATCTGAACACATATCCTTAAACCATAATTGATGTCCAAATATAGACAATAACAAGGTCATAATTCCACCTAACATGATGTAACTATGCTACATACTTCCAATATGCACTAATCACTTCCACAAATTTCAACAGTTCCCACCTTTCTCAAAATCCAAATCAAAGTCTCCTCTGAGACTCAAGGCAAAAGTTTATCTGTAAACATCTGTAAAATTCAAAAAGAGTTATATAAAACCAAAATACAGTGAGGAAAAAAAGGCAAACATTTTTCTTCTTGTTGCTTTTGTTTTTGTTTTTGTACCAGGGGATCAAACTCTGGACCTTGCACTTGTGAGGTGAGATCTTTCCTTAGACTAGCTCCACTCACTGCCTGTTGCTTTCCTTGGAAGATATCTCACTGTCCTGGCATCTCTGACTTCCTGAGATCTCTATTATTGTTTTGGCTTTATCCCCACAACTTCACACACTGCCTTAACACCACAGCTCTCACATTCTGTATGCTGGTAAAATCACTGACACATAGACACTGCCATATTTGAGCAGTAGTCAAGGGCCTTTGGAGCATCCTGCAGTGACCTCTGAGTGCCCAGGAAGCTGAGAACCATGATATCTTAGAATCTCAGGGAAGAAGTTCCCTGGGTGGCCTGTCTTAAACCTTCTCTCCCTAAATGAAAGGTTTACACTCTTGCACTATTGGCAGTGCAATGGTTGATGCCTTTTTGCTTCCTGGGATATCCTCAAGGCATCTTTTCTTGTCTCAATTTAAAGGGTTTTCTGTCTCTTTAATGGTCCAGTTTTCTTCAACAAGCATATCTCTTTCAACTTCAAATTCTTTTTTTCCTCATTGAGTTTATTGGTACATTTTAGGTATACAGTACAGTTACATTCATTATTGGGATCTTGTACCTTTATATGACAGGTCTTGGTTCTCATTTTTTCCCCTTGTCCCTGCCCTCCCTTCACCCCCTCTTACCCTCCCCATTTACAAACACTTTATTTCCATTTTTTCATTCTCCTATTTTTTTCTTTTCCCTTATTACCTTTCCCCTACCCATCCCACTTAACATGGGTTTTATTCTGGGAAAAAATTTCAATTTTTTCAAATACTTCTGCTCCATTCTTTTCTGCTTTTTGGGTTCAAAAGTTATTTTGCATAATTTTAAGGTAATGATATCTTATATTTGAAAATTTTATTTTTCGCTGTTTTATTAGTACATCTTTGCATTACATAAATATTACTACTATTTTATCCCAATTCTCAATATACATTGGCTAAAACCAGTCAGCAGCATCTATGCCACAGAATGAATGTTGTTCTGCCTTGAAATTTCCTCCCCCGGATCAATGAGTCTACCACCCTAAACTCAGTCTTCTCCAAAATCTCAGGATTTAGAAAAATGTAGACAGAGTATAGTATGTATGACCTCTAATTCAATATCCAAAATAATGCTCCCAAATGAAACCAATCTTAATGTCCATATATTAATTAAATAACCTAGCAATTTCTCCTTACAGTCTTCTAGACTTCCTCTCACCTGATTTGCCAAACTTTTTTCTACCTCTTTCCCATATCATTTCATTTTCCTGTCGTTAAGACAAAATACATGACACCTACAACTTAAAGGAAAAAGGTTTATTTTGGCTTCAGAAGACTCAAAAAATTTTTGGTTTTTTGAGGCAGAAACAGAATAGTATAGGAAAGCTTCTCAAACTGTGGCAGGCAGAAAGCAGAAAGAGAGAGAGGAAGGAGGCAGGCACAAGACCATACCCTTCCAAGTCATGTCCGAGGGACACACCTCCTTCCAACCACCTTACCACCTAATGACACTTCCAGCTATATAATCATTGAATGGATACACTGATAAATATAGTGTCCCATGATTAATCATCTTCCAAAAGCTCCATCGCTGAATTCATGAGAGTTTAGAGGAGGGACATTTTAGATTGGAATAATTATATTCCGCACCTCATCCCCAAAAGGATCATGCCCCTATTGTTATGCAAAATGAATTTAGTACTTCTGCAAGAGTGCCACTATTAACACTTTCTGCACTGCTGAAAAGCCCAGTATCTATGTACCCTCTCATCACAAATTTCTAGCTCTGAAAAAGAGAAAGTTACATACTTCTAACATGCAATGGCACAGGATAAATATTCCTATTCTAAAAGGAAAGAATTAGGGAATAGAAATCAGAGAAAATAAGAATAAACACAAGAAGGGCAAGTATTAAATCCTACAGCTCCACATCCACCCTCTGGGGCACATGGGGGTGAGATGTGAGCTTGAAAGGGCTTAGCCAGCCCTGTCCTTATGGCCTGGCTGGTTGCAGCCAATGTGGCCTCTCCTTTGATGGAGCTTTACTCACTGCTTGTGGCTTTCTTCAGCAGATATTCCATGTTCTTGACATCACCAAATTCCAGGAGACTCTACTGCACTTTCCACAACACTCTTATAGCTTTAGGTATTACCCTCTCAGGGGTACTTTGCTTGGTTTTCCAGATCTTCCTTTGAAATCTGGGCAGAATGCTTCATGGTCCCATGACTCTTACACTGCATTCTTATGAAACCAGCACCATGAAATGATGCCAGGGTCTGCTGCTAGTATAAGTAATATCTGAGCCATCTTAGATCATGACTTCAGTGGCCTCTGAGTGCTTAGATGGCGTAGGCAGCCGTGAGTGACCAAGGCATCTTGGACCTCTCTTCACAAAGGTTTACCACCTTTAAATTTATTATCTTACAAAGTCCTAGGGAAAATGCAATACGTTATTTCCTAGATGTAAATGGCCTTGCCTGTATACGTTCCTCCCAGCATTCTGTTTTTCTTAACTCCAGCCTGAATCAATCCTCATGTTCTGCTCACAGTGTTCTATAATTTCTCTTTCCAGAATGTCCAAATCTTTCCAAACTCCTGCAAATCGGTTCCAAAGGCTTCTAAACCAAATGGTCAGGTACCCACTCCAGTACCAGTTTTCTATATTAGTCAGTCTTCATGTTATTGGAACAAAATACCCAACACTTAAAACATGTCAGCTCATGATTTCAGAGGATTCAGTCTATGATGGGTAGTTTCCAAGGCAGAAATGACATGCAGAAAAAAATGGCAGAGGAGTGCTACTTAACCTTTGTTAGCCAAGAAGCAAGAGAGAGAGGGAAAAGCCTGGGATAATTGTATACCCTTTCACATCACACCCCAGTAACATACGTCCTTTAACCAGACTCCACCACCTAATAGCACATGAACTCATCACTGGACTAATTCACTCCTAAGTATAGCATGACCATTTTCCAATCACCTTCCAAAAGCTCCACCTCTGAACACATGAGACTTGGAAGAACATTTTTTGTGCTTTGTTTTGTTGAGACAGAGTCTCGCTATGTAGTTTAGGCTGGCCTTGAATTCACTATGTAACCCAAATTGGCTTCAAACTCACAGGACTCTTCCTGCCTCCGCCTCCCAAATGCTGGACTTACAGATGTACAAAACCATGCCCCGCGGGTGAGAAATTTTATATGTGACCATAACATGTCCTCAACCCAATCCCAAAGGCATTTGAACCATATATTTAAATACAATCACGGTAACTGCCTGACTTCCCTAATTTTGTGCATTAATCAGCCTTTCTATTGCTGGACAAAGTGCCTGACTCCTGCCACTTGAGGTGGGAGAAGTTTATTGGCTTATGGTTTAAGCGGTTTGTGCCTATATTCGCCAGGCTCCAAGACAGAAACACCACAGTGGAAAGACACGGCAGAGCAAAACTGCTTAGGTTATGGTAATACATAAAGCCACAACCAAACCTCACCTATGTGGCAGCAGAGAACAGAAGAAGGACAGCAGTAAAACATACAACCTTCAAGGTCTTCAAGGTCGTGCCAACAGCGATATACCTTTAGCTGCACAGCACCCCCTAGCACAACATTCAGCTATGAATATGAGTACGTACATTAATCCGCAAATAAGTACAGCACCTCAATGATCTAAACAACTTTCTACAAGTCTCATAAACTATTTGTCAATTAATCTTGAGTAGTACAAATGCCAAATCCAAGCCCAAACACAACACTGTTTCCTAAAAGAAAACTTAATTATGATGGTAACCAAAAGCTAAAATTAAATTGGGCATAAAAGAAAATAAATAGAAAATCCCAGCGAGAAGAAGCTCAATGTCTAGTGAAAGTAGAAGAGAAGAGCAGGTATATTGTAATACTTCTTCTTTAGGCCCAGAGCTATGACAATTTCAGTGTTTATACACCTTGCAAAATCTTAGACAAACAACACATCTTCAGTAAAATTTATTGGAAGGGGAGAAAGAGAGAAAGGGAAAGAGAGAGAGAGGAAAAATTAGAAATTACCATAACATGGAGAAAATGATACATATAATACACAAAACCTCATTTAAGACTTCATAAAATGAAAGGTAAATATGTAATCTAAAATATATGATCCAACCTTAAATAGTTGTCATATACTTTATGGGGAGATCTTGTGACACTATTTGAGTATAGAAACCTAAATTGCTTATGGGAAAAATATATATTATAGATTTACATTCATAAGTATTCATTGGAGGCTATTATTGTTTCTTTAGTTTAACGTGTACTGAATTTCAATTATATGCTAATATACTGTTGTCATTAGGGCTTCCTAGAGGCAAAAAGAAATAGAATATGTATGTGTGTGTGTGTGTGTATATATATATATGTATA
>NW_022900941.1:26443304-26482089 GCF_012274545.1 Fukomys damarensis | reverse complement strand
TACTACAGGCTAATTTCTTTCATGAATATAGATACACAGAACCTGAGAGACACTGGGAAGCAAAGTGCGACAGCCCATCAAAAAGATTATACATTGTGACTATGTAGGCTTCATCCCACAAATGCAAGGATGAGGTTCCACATATACAAATCAATAAATGTTGTACATCACATAGAGAAAAATCAATGACCAAAATCATATGATCATTTCATTAGACACAAAAAGTCCTTTGACAAAATCCAACAACTACTTATGATAAACACTGTGAATAAAATAGATATAGAAGGACATTACCTCAATCTGTTAGAAGCTATGTATCACAGATTAACAGCCAACGCCATTTTAAATGGGGAAAAACAGAAACTGTTCCCTCTAAAATCAATCACAAGACAGAGATGTCTACCTATTATCATCCCTCCTGATCAATGTGGGAATCAAAACATCAGCCAGAGCATCTTAACAAGAAAAAGAAACATATATTTGTATAATATATGTATATATATTTATATATATATATATATTCACATGCTCATAATATAAAGAAGTCATATTATCCTTATTTACCAATGACATGATCCTCTACCCAGAAGATCCAAAAATTTCATCAAAAGACTCCAAGAATTGGTAATCATATCCAGTAGTGTAGCAGGATACAAGATCAACCTAAAAACATCAATAACATTTTTGAGCATCAATAATGAACTCACTGAGAAAGAAATTAGGAAACAATGCCATTCACAATAGCATCAAGAAAAATTAAATATTTAGTAATTAACCTAACCAAGGAAGTAAAAGACCTTTACAAGGAAGACCACACAACTCTAAATAAGGATTTTGAAGGCATCAGAAAATTAAAAGACACCTTCTGATTCTGGACATGCAGAACCAATATAGTTAAAATGGCTGTAAGTCCAAAATTGATATACAAATTTAACACAACCTTAATCGAAATACAAATAGCACTACTGATAGAATTAGAGAAAGAGTCCCAAAATTCATATGGAATGGGAAGAGACCCAGAACAGCAAGAGCTATTCTGGAAAAAGAAAGCAAACCAGGAAGCATCATAATTCCAGACTTCAAGTTCTATTATAAAACTACAGTGATAAAAACAGACATATGGATCAAAAATAGACATGTGGATCAATGGAATAGACTAGAGAAACAATCCCAGGCACAATCAGCTATCTGATATTTGGCAAAGGGGAAAAAATATTTACTGGGAGAAAAATAGGCTCTTTCATAAATCATACTAGGAAAATTGGCTAGCCACAGCAGAAGACTAAATCTAGACCCATATATATCAGCATGTACTAAACTAAAACCAAAATGGATTAAAGACCAAAATGATAAAACAATAAACACACTCTGATGGAAGACAAAATAGGTAAAACTCTTGAAGACATAGGCATGAATATGGAATTTCTAAATAGTAGAGCAATGGCTTAAGCAATAAAATCAGGAGTCAACAAATGAAATTATATTAAGTAAAAAGTTATCTGTACAGCAAAGACAACAAGCAACAGAGTTAAAAGACAACTTGCACCCCAAAATAATGTGAAAAAGTTTTTGAAAAACCTGATAGCTAGAACTATAAAGAATTCAAAAACTTAGAAATCCCTAAAATGAAAGACCCAATCAAGAACATTATATGTTGCAAATATGTGCAAAATGTTTAAAAGGAAACAGAAAGTAGATCAAGAGATGGGTAGAGGGAGAGGGAAGGAAAGGAAAAGGAATGAAAAAGGAACTATCATGGTTTATGCTCATGTACCAACTCTGCACAAGGAATGTGAACATTACGTACTACCCACATGCACTAAAAAGGTAAAATAAAATAAAAAATGTTAAAATGGGCCATTGAAATTGAACACACATTTTCTCAGAAGAAGTATGATTGGCCAATAAATAAACGAAAAGATGTTCAATATGTCTACCTACTAGAGAAATGCAATTTAAAACAACACTGAGATTCTATCTTATTCCGGAAAGAATGGTTATCATCAACAAAATTCTGGCAAGGCTGCAGGGAAAAAAGGAATCCTTTTACATTGTTGTAGGAATGCAAACTACTACAAGAATTGTGGATATCAGTATTGAAATTCCTCAAAACCAAAACTGGAAATTTCATTTGACTTAGAAATTCCCCTTCTAGGCATCTTCCCAAAAGAATTAAAGACAACATATTATAGTGATGCATGCATAACCATGTTGGCAGCAGCACAATTTACAATAGATAAAACTTAGAAGTGGTCTATATGCCATTCAAAAGATAAATGGATTAAGAAACGTGGTATTGTTAACAATGGAGTACTATTCTTTCATAAAGAAGGGCAAATGAATCATTTGTAGGAAAATGAATACAGCTTGAGAAGATAATTTTATGTGAAATAAATCAGACACACAATCTTAATACCATATGGTTTATTTTATATAGAAAACCAAAATATAAAGAGGAAAACTAAAGATAGATGATAGAAGATCGGAATATTGTAGACAATTTTCAAAAGGGAAAAGGACCACGAGATGGAGCAGGGGGCAGGGGGGCAAGGGAAGGAAGGGAGGTAAAGGGCATGAAAACAGAATGAAGCTGTGACGCACACGTACCAACATCCCATGATGAGTGTCGTCATTATGATACTGCAAATATGTATGAAGAAAAAGTAAGAACTGAAAGAAGACTAGCAAAGCTGGTCATGTGTCCACAAGTGATGGCAGTAGGGCAAATGTGCCTGCTCAAGCAGAATGAGTCTTTTCAAGCACAGCAACCTCCTCCTTATCTTTTCATTCCACCCAGCTGTACACCTATCCTAAGGAGCCACCCCAGTCAGAACAGGTCTTCCTTTACAAATGTACTGACCTACACGCGAATCATCTCTGGAAATGCCCCACAGATACACCTGGAAGCGTACTAATTTGCTCTACCATCTCTTACTAAAGACAAGTTGACAATTGCAATTTATCACCATACCATTAGATGCTGAGGGTACACAGATGAATGAAATACTATTCCATCATGTCAATGTTCATTATTTTAGTAGGCCTGTTACTTGGTGATATTGATATAAGAAGAGAATAGGAGGAATAACACTGTTTTAAACATAAACCAGAGATATTGCTTACCTTTCCCCTTCCCCTGCTCGTCTTACCCTTCATCCTGAAAAACTTTAAATGAAGCCCATTTGATCTGTTTTATTATTCTATTCCTGCCGTTGATCCACTGTTCCATTATCTCATGACACCCTTGAGCTTCACCCCATTTGACTCCTCCCCCAAATCAGAGGACTTGCTTAAAGTATCCTCTGAAAAAAATAGATGTCCCTATCTGAACAGCTTCACCATTCTTCACCTGATGGAAAGATCAAAAAAAATTCTTCAACACAGCCTCTGTCCAGAGGAGCGAAACTGCTCAGTATTACTTTTCCCTGAAACTTTTTCTTGGAGGAGTCAAACATGCCAGCGAGATAGTGGAGCCACACTAGTTCAACTCGTCAGAAGCCACTGTAAACAGGTCAGACACAAAATCCTCTCAAGTCCAAAGAATCAGCTAAATGAGCAGAGGCCAGAAAGAGAGACCAGTGTTATCCAAAGTGGTATCTGTTTCCAAATTCCCAAATCAGGTATAATGGCATGATAGGACACTAGGAAGACCCAGGCTCTCATCTCTCTGCGGAAACATTAAAAAGTAACTTAAAACTCATTCAGAACAGTAAGTCTACAACTTACAAACATTTGTGTTGCCACATTTATGAATGGTAGGGAGTTTATGTTTTTAATCACTGTTGCCCGATGCTGTTGGAGAGCAGCAGTGTAGTCAGCCCCTGGTTCCCTTCCATGACCTTGAGATAAAAGAAAGAAAAATTTTCAGTAACATAATCTGTAGACAAGAAGAAGGTGAGGTCTACATATCATCTAACTCAGAAGTCAGATACGCAAAAAGAACCTCAGATGGCTCTGGGCAGGATTATAAGCAGGGGAATAAAACACAGCAGATGTGACCTCAAGAGGAAGCAAAGGTGAGACTCTAAACTAAATGAAGACATTAAAAAGTAGTTACGGGGCTGGAGAATTGGCTCAGTGGTTCCTCCACCTGCCTCGCAGTTGGATCCCCGGTACAAAAAAAAAGTAGCTATTGTGGATACTTCAATATTAGGGGGTGAGGCTGTTCAGACAGGACCAAAAAAAAAAAAAAAAAAAAAAAAAGAACAGGTTGAGAAGACCTAAAAATACTTTAAGCTTTCACACTAAGCTGAGAAATAATTCTTTCCTTTTGCGATGCTATCAATCTTCAAACATTGAAAGAAATGAGTGTGTGTGTGTGTGTGTGTGTGTGTGTGTGTGTGTGTGTGTGTTTTCAAATGCCTTATTTCAGTAGCAGTCTCATGGAAAGTGGAAGAATCAACGAAATGAGAGGAGGTAGAAAATGAAAGTCAACAAAGCAGAGCTGCAACTGCAAGTACAATTTCTAAACATGGTGCTATTGATAGTGAAAAAGAAACCCTAAATTGAAATCATAGAGAAAAATAGAGATGAACTAGAAATGTAGTCTTTACTGAAACAAACAACACGTGGGTAACAATGAAATAACTGAATGATGTTTTGGGGGGAAATGTTTATAGTGCTCTCGAAGTTGTCACAAAATGATAGTATTTGAAAATGATTAATGAGGGGAAAATATTTATTTTGGTCTCTTCAATATTTCTCTGTCACAGATTCAGGGAAACTTTTTCAATCAAGGAAAACAATTTTGACAAAAAGCATATTTGTAACTCAAAGACTGAAATACCTTATTGTAAGATTATTTTAAAATATTAAATAATTGTTATAGTTTCATGATATTTCCTGCATTTATATATTTACAAATAATACTTTGTTTTCATCAACTTAATCTGCTACATTAGCGTACAAATCCATATATATAATGTTTAAAATTCTGTACATTTAATTTTTATTTAATACTTCATATGTTTATAAATTATTAAAGATGGAAACTGTGTTGAATGTCTTAAAATAAACCTTTATTAAATAACTTACTTTTGGCTCATGCCTGTAATCCCAGCACTCGGGAGGCTGAGGCAGGAGGATCCCTGTGAGTTCAAGACCACCCTGGGCTACATAGTGAGTTCCAGATCATTCTCAACTATGTAGTGAGACACTGTCTCAAAGAAAGAAAAAAAAAAAGAAAAAGAAATAACTTACTTATTAGATTTTAAATATTCTGTGCTGATGATTTTGTTTTACAAAGTAATATTGATCAAAGTAGCAATATCTAGTCATTTTGCTTTAAAATTATAATTGCTATATCATAGAGAAAATAAAAGAGATAGACACATAAGATGATTTTGCTATAATGCTGAGTGTCCTGAGCTTTGCTCAGAGGCATATGGAAACATAAAAGGGCAGGAGTATTTTATGACATTACCAGGCTTGCTGCGCTCTTGCTTGTGAACATCTCCACTATGTCATGCAAACATTAAAGTACTACCACACATCTCACCTGTCTACTTTGTGCATAATGATGGATATATGAACTGAGACATGTGTCAGTAAACATTATGTGTGAATATTATAAAATGTATTTATATAATTCAGATTAAAACAACACTGAGATTCCGATTTACCCCAGAAGGAATGGCTGCTATCAAGAAATCAACCAATAACAAATGTTGGCAGGATTGTGAGGAGAAAGAAACCCTTCTCCATTGTTGGTGGGAGTGCAGACTGGTGCAACCACTGTGGAAATCAATATGCAGATATCTCAGAGAAGTAGGACTAGAGGTTCCATTTGACCCAGCCATCCCTCTGCTGGGTATCTTTCCAAAATATTAAAAGAATCATACCAGTGATATATGTGCACCCATGTTTATAGCGGCACATTTTGTAATAGCTAAAACTTGGAAACAGCCCAATTGCCCATCAGCTGGACACTGGATAAAGATGTGTTTTTTCTATAAAATGGAATACTACTCAGACATAAAGAATGTAAAACTAGAGTCATTCATAGGAAAATGAATGCCTATTGAGTCCATACTCATAAGTGTAATAAATAAGACACACATGTAAATACTGAATTGTTTCTTCTGTGTGAAAAACTAAAAGTGTAAATAAAGTTCAAATTATGTAATTGATAATGTGAAAAAAAGGCTAAAAGAATAAGGGAAGTGGGAAGGGTAGGGGAAAGGAAATAAGGGAAAAGAAAAAATAGGAGAAAAGGGAATAATAGAAACAAAATCTTTGTAAATAGGGAAGGGAGCAGGGGGTGAAGAGAGAGCAGGGACAAGGGGAAAAAATGAGAACCAAGATCTGTCATGTAAAGGTACAAGATCCCAGCGATGAATGTAACTGCACTCTATACTTTAAAAGTACCAATAAACTCAATACTGACAAAAAATGTATTTATATAAACCTAGATGGTATGACCTACTACACTCCTGTGCTGTGTGGTATAGTTATTAATCTCATGCTACCAACGTGAACAGCAGGTTGCTGTACTGGATATCAGGCAATCTTGACACAATGCTATTTATGTATTACAACATACCTAAACATAAATAATCTTCAGGAAAAACACTGGGCAATAGTAATTGTTTTCTCTCCATTGTAATCTTATGGGACCATGGTTGTATATGCATTATGTTGAACAAAATGCTTTTCAGTATATGATGACATACAATGCTTTAGTTGAATTGTAATTGCAGTTAACAGATTTATATGTTGCAATAGTAAGTTTTTGTACAAATTTTTAAAATTTCATTTTGTTGTACCTTTTTATTCTTCCCTCTTGTTGCTAATATTTTTTCTGGGCCTTAGATGACTCTGTATCTTCTCTCTGACTGCACTATGTAGGGGTTAAAATAAGCTTTTGGACAGGATTATTAGACAAAGTTTACTCTTTTGAAGGTTTGGTCATCAACAGTGACTGAAGATTAAGGTATTTTATTCCATATAAAGTGAATAGAATGAGCTAACGTTAAAGTAAGATGTGGACACAGAAGAACTTACTATTCTGTGTTACTGAAAGGGTATGTATAAAGCAAGGCATTGCAAGATATTAAGATGGAAAAGCACTAACGGAAGCAGGTGTGGAAAGTTTTGGATGAGTGGCCTCAGGCTTCGTCTTGGAGAGGCTACTCCTTTAATCATTTTGTAAAGAGAAAGGCGGGACTGTGAAGACACTTCATGCGGATCACCTCAGGAGCTAAGTATAGACAAATAAAGGAACAAATTAAAAAGGCAAGGACATGAGTTAAAACACATTTACACTAGCCTTTGATTAGCCATATGGGCTTTTATGTTTGTCATATTTAGTAGTTAAACTAACTCTGGGAAGGATTTGTAGGTATTGCCATATCTAAAGAAAAAAATCTCCAACTAGGGTAAATTAAATGTATTTTTTCCTAGTGTACAACTTATTTTTCAAAGAAAAGGAATCAAAATTATATTTATCACTAGTTTTATATCATCCTCCAAAAATTGCATTGTTTGCTATAGAAATCAGTGTCATAGATTATTTATAAATGAAGTAAACTGAGAGTGAAGGCCCAAAAGTGTGCAACAGTGGAAGTCAAGGAAAATAAAAGCCCAGTGACTGAACTGTCCTGGGTAAGAGTGACATAGGTGTGTTCTAAAATGGTGACTTCATTGATAGAGAAATATGGAGAGAATTTAAAAATATCTAGGACATTAAATCATCAGGGTTTTGTGGTTGTTTGGACATTATGATTAGAATTATCAAGTATTTGCACATAAACATTCTGTATGAATTTAGAAAACAAAATACCATAGAAGTTAAATCTAAGGTTATGTGGTGAGACAAAGTAGAGCAGCCTGGTAAAAGAGGAATTCTATCACTGGAAGGCAGAGCTATTCTAGTAGCAAATTAAAAGCAGATGGGAGAAGATCGTGAAAATGCTTTCTGCTATAAATCAAAAGTACTTTAAAATATATTGAAACAAAAAATACTCTTGAACTGTAACATAAAGCATTCAAGTTAGTTAACTGAAAGAATTTTGTTAGTAGTCATAGTTTAAAACTAAGTATTAACAAAGAAGGTCATCGTTTCCGTTTGCTAAAGTTTAAAGGTTCATCCTGTGTCCATGTAGAGAACTCACTGAAACATCTTCTTTAATGTGATATTTTTCACAGCTGTCAAGAAGTTTTCATGTTGGGCTTAATACCCCCTACATCCATATATTTCCAACTATGGCTTATCACTCATGGGCATCTTAATTGATTTTTTGATATTTCAGGATTATATGCTATAAGAAGTAGAAGATTATAAATACTTAGGAAGAACATGTTTTCACTATTGCAAACTAGCAGACTGGAGACTTTAGAGAAATCACACATGCCTTTTGATTAAGCCATCAAAAATGTTCTGGAGGAATTAAGATATGTTTCTAAGCAATACTAAATGCTCTGATATCATCAGGATGAAAACCGTACATTCACACTGTTATGCTTCAGTGTTAATAAATATAGTTACACATCCAAATTATCCTAAGATATTTTCATTAGAAAACAAAAGTAAAATCCTCATCTTCTATTGGTCACTGTTAAACCAGATGTCACCTTGAAAAGAAAAGAACCTCAAAAGCTGCCTTCAATCTTACCCTTTAACATATCAATATGGGTAACTTGTTCTAATCAGACAGTTGCAACCTTTGGAAGCAGAAAAGTCCAGCCTTGAGGAGATAAAATTCAGGAGCTAAGCTAAGAAAAATCTGTGCCTCCTATTACACAGCAGTCACCAGAATACCCTTGGGCAAATTACTGTGAGCTTTTCATTCAGGTTAGCACAAGCCTATAAAGAATATATGATAAAAATAAGGAGGTGCCTTTACATTGCTGAAACTCAACTGAGAACATGGCTTTCCTATATATTGCTTATATTATGAAATGTCAAGAATATGTAAATTCTTTTTAGTATTATTTTAGTGAGAAAATAAATATAAATTAATACCTGGAGGACAGAGTTCCTCAATGCTGTGATCTCCAGCATTCAGTAAAGTATGAGTTGTTATCAGTATTCAGTACATAAATTTGTATTGAGTAACATATGAGTTGTTATTAAATATACTTATTGGAGTGACTTTACATTGTGTGTGAACAGGTAACATTAATTGTGTATAAAGTTTATTAATGAGATATCAAATATATGTAGAGATTACTACCTGTACACAAGACTGTATATTCACTACCTTTTCTTATTTCATCCTCACTAACTCACTGTTTGAATGAAAACATTAGAACTCAAAGAGATAAAACTAGCATGACCAATGTGACACAAACTGAAAGCAGTGTAGATGGAATTTGAACCCGAGTCCGAATTTTCTTCGATCCCTTATGAAACGACTCATTTTGTACATATTATTCATATGTGTTGAAGGCATTTACTGTTAGAGGTGAAAGCACTAAAACTAATATACAATAGATACGGCTAAGGCCGTTAAAGCCTAATGAGAACTAATATGTAGTATCAATACAGAGTTATTACAGTTTGTGTCAAGATTTCCCTCCCAAAGCTTCATGAAGTCCTAGATGTGGCAATTTTAGAGGTGGCTGCATCTATAGTGTGTGACTGATTCATGGCACAACGCTAGGCTCAAGGGCACTAGGATTAAGGTTTTAGTGCTAGCCTCCCTTAGAAGCCTGGATAAGATCAAAGGAGCAGAAAGGCTGCTAAGTTTCCTTGTTGCCTTTGCTATCTTCTGGCCCCCATGAACTATTTGTCTTCTACAAGACCTGTCTGCCATGCCACCCTGCCTTGGAGCCAGCCGAGTATGGACTGAAATCTCTACTCTGAGCTAAGTAATCCTTCCCCATTTAACTTTGGATGTCAGGTATTTTGGGTGTCTCAGCAATAAGAAAAGTAACTAAGGCCATGGTCATATTACATAAATGTGCATATACAAATATGGACATTTTAAGTCTGAATTGAAAAGGAGAAAGAGGTCCATGAGTGTTCTAAGGAATCCAAGAAGTTTATCTTCCTATCCTTTGTAAATTATCAGGTTTCTGCATACCAGAGAGCACAATGTATATATAAAGGCATGGATTTCTGGATGGTGAGCATGGAGAAACTAGCATCTTTTCAGGTCAGTATGGCATCTTTACTGAATGAAGTTGTGTTTCCAATATGTTGAAATACTACCAACTGTGTTGGCACAGATTTCTCAAGGAGCAGATGCCAAGCTAGCATTTGACATGCAAGAATTAGAGCAGTTCAACTCCTTTTGTGAATAAAAGAGAAAGGAAAAAGAGTAGGCTAAAGAAGTGTCAGATCACAATTTGGATCAGATACCTGTGGAGATAGAGGAGAGGAGGGATTGTGTATGAAGGACCTAGGATCACAACTCAGTTCTGAGAAATTCTCAGCCGGGACAAAGGATGTTGCTATAACCAAACCTGGACTCATGCTGAGCCATTTAAGGGGCAGCAAGGCAAGCATGGCCTGAGTTCACAGGAGCATCAGCGGAGGCTGTTAGGCAATTCTTCTTCAGGCAATAGGTTCTCTGGAAGGAATTCTGAGCTGTGTATTTCTACAGCTGCCAAACTAAAGCCAACATGCAATGAAGTCTATGGAAAGCTGCCTTTATACTGCCTCAGCATATTTTACAGCTCTACTCTTAGGAGGTGATAGGGTGACACAATGATCCATCTAATCTTCTAAGTCCAGCCCCTCAACCTGCCATGATACCCACAGCATATTTTAGCTATGCAAAGGATACCAAGTTTGTCCTTTTGAAAAAGAATCAAACTCTTTGATGGAAATAAAAACATCTTTGGTGGCAAAATTGGATATTACTGGCAAAAAGAAAGACCATAAAGGAATAAACAAAGGAAAACAAATGCCACAGTCTGCTAGTGCTTTCTGGCTAAGGAGTTATGTAATCATTTTATTGGCTGATGTATACCATAAGGAATCATCTTGTTGAGAGTTAAATGAGATCTGTCTGGTATCTTATTACACATTACTCTATGCGACAGCAAACATTCATTGATTGCCTATTGATTACAGGGCATTTTTCCTGAGACCTGTGAATTCAATGAATTATTGGAAAGATTTCCTGTTCTAGATACTAATAAAAATAACCATCCACATTTGTAGTTTTGCAGTTTACACTGCATATTCTAGTACATCATTTTAATATATGAACTTGTCAAAAATATTTATTAATATTATACTCGTATGAAAAAAATGAAGTATAATTAAATATATTGATTGAATTCAATTCAACAAATATTTATTGAATACTTACTACAAAAAATCTATTGTCAACTACCCTATAGGAAAGAGGTTCAAAGATTAGCACAACATACCCAGACTTCAAGAAACTTTGAAGTTTTGTAGGAGGAAAAATACCATCTACAAATGAAAACAAGAAAATGTAAAATTTGAAACATACCAGAACACCAGTACACATGTACTATAACAACAAACAGCCTCCACTAATGTGAGATATTAGTGCTAACTATAGAAAAATACAAAATGTTTGAGGAATTCAAGTCTAACTATTGGCAACAAAACTAAAACAGCATAACAACCCGCAAATTTTGGGGGCTTCAGTAACTTGTCACATTATTAATTTCTGTCACATATCCAGGAACAGATTGGCAGGGTGCTTGTGCTTCAAGATCTTTCACAAGGGTTGCCATGAAAGTTGCATCTAGGTTTCAGTGTCTTCTGAAGGTTCTGCTGAGAATCTGCTTCTGCAGTACTCACCTGGTGGTTGGCAATATCAGTTCTTCTCAAGCCATTGACTGACTTTTGTGAATTTGACTTTTTGTGAATGTGCCTCCATTCCTTGCTGACCACTGGCTTAAGGTCTCCCTCAGTTCCAAGCCGTGGAGTCTTCAAGCTATCATAAGTAAAGAAAAAGAGAATGAATGTTGTCTATGTCAGTCTCTGTAGTCTGACCACAGGTGTGGCACTCATCCTATATTACCCACTTTTCCCTAACTGGGACAAAATTCTTGACATCTGAAAAAAAAAATTATTTTGACTCATGGTTTCAGAGGGTTCAGTCCATTCTTGCCTGGCCCCAAAGTAGAAAAGGAATGGTGGAAGGTCCTGACGAAGAAGATCTGCTAAACCTGTAGCATCCAGAAAAAAGAGAAAGAAAAAAGAGCCAGCAACAAGAATACAACTTTCCAGATCATGTCCCTACTCAAGCACTATTTTCTAAGAGTACATTCAGGCATGAAATCATCAATGGACCATGCCACTGATGAGTAGAGCACCCCCACCATCCAATCACATCCCTAAAGTTCCACTTCTGAACACATGACTCTTATGGAAGACATTTTTAGATCTAACCCATAAACCTAACCCTTTGGTTATACTATGATCATTACAAATGAGTTCTTAGGTCCAGCCCACACTTAGAAACAATCCAACACAGCATAACTGCCAAGTGGTAAGATCACTGAGGTATGTCAGAGGCCACAGCCTAGAGTTTGCCTTCAAGGGTTGGTAGAATTTCGTCAGGTAAAAATGCAAAAAGCTGGAGAAGGAAGCCTTCAGGACATGACTGTGCACATACGCAGAGGTAAGGAAACAGGTGTTTGCTTGAAAATGTGTTAGTTTAGCTTGGTGGGAACATGAATGCATGATGAATATTAGAAAATAAGACTTTGAAGTAGGTCAGGGTTAAAATAGTGTCATGCTGACAAGTTAAGAGATTTGTTATTTTAGATTTTGGGACTTATTGGGTTTTTAAAAATATATCAGAACAGTATCAGAAATATGCTTCAAGGAAATAAATCTGAAAGTCATTTGAAGAATAGACTTGAGGTAGGAAAATTTATGAAAGCAAAGAATCCTTTGAGGGGGCCGTTCTTAAAGACAAAGCCCTAGCTACCATCAAGACCCAAGCTACGCAGCAGCTCTGGGAGGGACATTGAAATAGCATCGCTTAGGCCTCACTGTGTGTTCCTATAAATGAAATTTCTTCAACTTGTGATGCTCAAAATACCTAATATTATATGATTTTTCAAAAGGTTTTTCACTTTCTATTATTCTTTGCCCTAACTCTTTCATGCCCTGCTTCAGGGCAACTGTTACCTATTGAATGTCATGCTAGCAAAAACATTTGATCTGAACCTTGTCCATTTGCCCCAGCTGCCTCAAAGAAGGGAACATATGACCTGTCTTTGATCCTGCTTTTTTTCCTAAAATGAAACCATCCTCCAATATGTGATTCTTATAAAAGGTGAGTGTTAAAATTCTAAGATAAACCACATTTAAGCCTAAGGACTCTGTTAAAGTTAATGAAAACATATTGGGATGAGGGAAGCTGTTGCTAGGTTTGGTGGATATTTAATTCTTTTGCAAACATCGAAAAACTGTCCAGCCTCAATATAGACAAAAGCTGGAATGAGTGCTCAATTAGTAGCAGTTTCTCAGCATTTTGTTCAATTATCTAATAAAGAAAGCGAGAACCCTCGGTACATAAATTTGCTCCATTATGGAAGCCACCTTCAGTGAGTAAGCCGGTCAGCTTTATTATTCAAATCATCAGTGTGATGTTTGTAAGATGAAACAAAGGCAGCTCTTTAAAGATAAATATTACAATACAGCCACTTTTCACATATGTCTCCACACACACACGTTGTGAACTATTCGCTGCAGTATAAATAAAAGACAAACAAGTGACAATTCAGATAGAAGAAAAATAGACACAGCCCAAAACAAAACCTATTATCTGGTTACCACTCTGACATTATTGCAGCTTTTAGGGAGCAGCTGACTTTAGTCATCCTCTCCATCATCTGTTCTATTTTCTCTTGCAGACTTGTGCTATAGAACTTTTCACAAAAGATGCTGGGTTAAAAAAAATCAGAAATAGATAAAAGTCTAGAAAACAATTCTTCAAATTAGTTCCCTGTCTCCCTTTAGTTGCAGGAAAGGATACTGTTCTTAGGAGGTGCTGTCCTTCCACAGATCAGCCAGGAGCAAAGAGGTGGGAATTTTAGTCATCAACAAGGTCATTGCCAGATTCAGCATAGCCTGAGACTCCTGAAGTTTGCAGTGCAAAGTGACGAAGGCCCAGACACAGCTTACAACATGAAACACTAGGGCTGAAGTCAGGGTCAAGTCTTCTAGAAATGTAAAACAGACATGTATCCCTACAAGTATTATAATTAACACCACTCACATGTATTTTTGTATTGGTCTCCATACATTTGGACATCTTCTTCTCTTGAACACAAAGAACAAGTTGTATACATTCCAGCAGCGTTATTCAACCAGATTTTCTTGATTTGAATAAATACCTTCTATAGAACTACTAGCATCTCTGCATACCCCTGGCTTCTACCTTTGATACTTGTCTTGCTCTAAATCTCTTTGATTCTTACCCAATGATATGTCCTGTTCCACACATCATAATAAGCACTATGGATGTCAGATAGTCACTCTGAGTAGCACCCAATAGACCACCCTCATCTTATTTGCACAGAGCGTACAACTTCTCCCAAGATCCTAGGGATCTACTATATGGCTGGCCACAGTTCTCCTTACATCAACAAAGGCCCCCATAAGCGCCTTCCAAGTGACACTAACCTCTCTGAGCAACTCAACAAATATTACAAAAATGACATAGGCTCTGGAAACGCAGTGTGTTAATTCTAAATCTCATTACTCCTCTAAGAGTTTCCACTGGTGGTGAAGCAGTCATTAGGCCTACATAAAGCTATTTTGTCCTCAGGTGCTCAAATAGCATTATCAAAGCAATTATACCTACAGATTGCTCAATGGCATAGTATTTTTTTTCTCCCTTAATGAATATGGCAAACTACTGGGACTGATGTCCAAGATGTTGCATGGTTTCCCTTAATTAAGGAGTAAGCCCACACCCTGACACCACAGATGTCTTTGCCCCAGCATGAGAAAGAGATATGTGTTGAATCTGTTTTTTTCAGATATTAATACCCCATGGACTCACTATCCCCAGTCCTTTAAAGAGGATGCTATAGATATGTTATTTTTAAATCTCTATTAATTTAGTCATCTTAAGGACCAATTAAAATACAAAGCCAAAAATCAGTTACAGAATGGTCACCTTGTATAAATCTCCAACCTTCTTATAGATTTCTCCAGAAGGCATATGTCACATTGTTTATAAGTTACAAGTCTTCTTCTAGCTGCATGTGATGCTCCTTTGAAATGTTGTCAGGTAATTCCATTTCCTAGGAAAATAGTTGAAATAATAAGGATAGTTACTCACACATGAAGGATTTTCCTCAAGGGCAATCATCTTAACGAGAATTTTTTTTCAGAATTAGCTAATCTGCAGTTCTATTAAAACATTGTGACTCCAGCCCTGCTCTCTTCACCCCAAAAGAAGGAAAGTAAAGACAGATTCCTATTAGAGAAACAGCTTAAAAGGCTAAAACTCCTGACAAAAATTCTCAAATGTTCTAAAGTTACATAAAGGTATCAACATACATTTGTTCCTACTACATACCAACCTAAGATTGTGATTTAACTAATTATCCTCACACTTATAATATGGACTATTATTTGAAGAGAATGAGCATTTAATGAAGCTTCCTTGAAAAGTCACCCAATTAGAAGAGTACCTGCTACAGATGAATTATTTTTAATCAAATGACAATTGGTAGTTGATAGTCATAAATAGGTGTTCTCTTTTAATAAGAAATATTTTACAGAAAATAATGAATTTTAATCACTTTCTGTTACAGTTTTTGCATTTTAAGTTCGTTTTGCATGAAATAATGCCCAATTGGTGTGCTAGTACACACAGTGTATGTCAGAGATGAAGACCAGTACAGGGGCCATTCATACTCTTCCATGTAAGGGTGACTATTTTGAATTTTTTTTCCTCTTCTCCTAAAATAACATCTTGCATATTTCTCACAATATGGCCAATATATATGGTGAGACTGTTGTGTGTCAAGATCTTTGAGTATACCATCTGTAATTTTTACAAGGTTGTATCATTGTCCCTGATTTCAGCGAGGAGGTCACTGAAGCTCAGTGACCTAGTGGGAGCAGCCTTAGGTTTCAGACCCAGCTCTGTTTAATCACAAAGCTTATCCCCCTTTTTCTATTCCACTCTGACTACACGAAGAACCCTTTTTTAAAAAATCAATTGGAACTTTAAAGAAAAGGAAGTAGGCTGTTGCCAAAGATTACATTTCTCTGTGCTTATCTACAGAGAACTTCAGAGTTCACCATATTTGTTTTATATCTTTTGCCAACTTAAACCTATCTGAATTCTGTGCAGCAAACAGGTGAGATCACGATCACAGCCTTAGATATAGACACTTGTATGTATATCTCTGGAAATAAAAGTGAAGCTGAAATAAATAACTAGTATGACAACACCGGCATAAAAATCTGAGTTTTAATTGCATCCAAAGATTTCTATACTATATTAGGTATTAAGGGGATTAAAAACCAGCCTAGACATCACAAGGTGAAAGTGATAATATGGATATGGTCATGAAAATAAAAGGACATTGTAGACACTTGTGCAGCTTTTATCTTGAACTAAGTGAAAAAAAAGAGTCACAGGACACATGAATTTGTTTTATTAGTGTTGAATACTCTAATTATAGACACTACATATTTAAATTTTCCTGAGCTGGCTATAAAAAAGAAAAACCAAAAGTATCACTACCTCCTTTCCAGTTATATGGCAACAATTTGAAGAAAGAGGCACAATTTTCAAAAGTCTTTAAAGTGATGTGGGATACTGGGAAGGGAGACAGGTAGAAAGTGCACCCTGAACGAGGATTCAGAAGTTAGAGTGTGTTGTAGAAAGTGGGTGGTGAGGAAGTCTGCCTGTTAAAGAAGTGGAGGAGGCATTTATTATAAGCAAAGAATATGTCAAAATTACCCTTTTTAAATAGATGAATTAATGTTTAAACTCATGAAGGATCCAATTTGTTGAAGATTATTGAATTCCTTCTGGAAAGCCAATAGCGATTACAATTTAGAGAGCTGTTGTTCTATAGCCTGGTATGTATATACCATATGTGTTTATCTTTCTTAGTAGCCTACTTATATGCGATAATACTACAGCAGCTTTCAAGATGAACATTTGACAAGCCAGCTCACCGCCGACTGACACCTCCATTTCAGCTGGCCTGACATATATAAAAAGAAACTGAATGTTTATCTGGGTGCTTTCTGGATTTGACATATGTGCCATAAACGAGTCATAAAAGCAAACTTCAGAAAAGAAATTAAGGACTCTAGTTGTCATTTATTAATCAAAGTTTACCTGCTTCCCATTACACAAAGACAAATTAAACTGGCTACTATGGTACTTTGGAAACATCTGCTAACAAAGTCAGAAGTAATGATAAACAAACTAGTTCCCTTTGTGGTTGATTTTCATCCAGCTGCATTTAATTATAATAGCACTATCAAAGAAAGCTCCCCATTAGCTGCTAATTTAGAATGACTTCAGAAGAAACTCCCAAAGCTTCTAGTGATATCCCTCCAACTCCAATAACTTCCTAATCTCTGCCAATGTTTGCAAAGAGCCATAATGGAGATGTTCGGTTATCAGCCCTAGCTGTTATTGACTGCCAAGGTGGCATTTTGTATTTTTTCCCAAGACTACCTTTGTAATAATGTGGCCAATTAAACTTCTAAAATTATAAAGTTTATGACATCAATATTTTTGTTCCTAGTTTAGAATTATATAATGCACTGCCTCCAAAAGCAAAGTTTTATTTTAATGCATATTGCAAGTAAAATCAATGCCAGTCATTTTATTCATTAGTCTACAGCCAAAAATAACGTGACACTAGTTTTTCACACTCAAGATGAATTGCTTTTTAAATAAACAAATATCTAAAGCCGCTTTGAACACCACTTCTACCTGAGTTGATTATGAATAACCATCATGCCTGTTATCAATCAACACTGATTGTTAAAAATTTCCAGGTGCATAACCTCCCTTTGAATGAATCGGTACTTTAGTAAGTTTCTACAGCCCCTCTCATTCTCTTCTTTATGTAGGAATGATTCCTCACTAAATTTGGCTTTTGCCAGGAAGCAGATGTAAAACTAAAAGCTTGCGTGCCCAAACAATGCACAGCTGCATATGTGCCTTTGCTAATTCATTTCAGGAACATGCTACCCCTCCGATTTATCTTGGGGTGAGCTGGTGAAATACAAGCTGAAGGTGAAAATGCATAAGGTAGGGAAATAAGCTGTGTTCAGTTAGTGCCATAGCAAAGCAATAAGCCATAAGTACAGAAGAGTCACAAAGAAAAGAATGAGTGCAAAGTAACCAAGACTGGGAATGGTAGGCATTTGCCAGGGTTAAATCTGACCATCCACCAAGGACCAAAGCCACCATATATATAGATAGATAGATATCTAGATAGATAGATAGATAGATAGGTAGATAGATAGATAGATAGATAGATAGATAGATAGATAGGTAAATATCATACACTTTCTCTCATCAAATAAAGTCATATGAGAGTCGATTGGGGGAGTAAATAAGACAAATTTTTCCTCCTCTAAATTTTGATTCTTTTTTGGGGGGAGGGTGTTCATGTTTGTTCCTTTGCTTTTCAAGTAAAACAAAATATCTCTAACTGTTTAACTGACTAACCTATCCTGCTATTCGCAATGCTCAAGGAATCAATAGTGTTTATGAGCAAACCTTGACATATCTGAAGAGAATACGGAAGTGGGAGAGGGCACCATTGCTTTTAGCCATGTTTTGTAGAAACTTGCTTCCAGTGTTCCATTGGTTTGATCATGTGACATTAATTTTGCCCTTGGCTCAAAGATCAAATGATGTTACCAATGTCATTGTTCTGTTTATAACAATATTTGTGATGATTTGAGCAACACCATCCTCCAACTGACTTAAGAACAAGCATTATTCTTCTGTGCTTGGTTTCATAAAGCTGGCGTAGGTCCTAACTTTTTTTTAAAGAATGAGCAGGAAGGAGCATGGGTTTTGGTAATCAAAACAAAAGATTTATTAAAAATTACTGTTTTGGGGTTAGTACGTGGATACCTACAGTCATTTATCTGTTCTGAACTCCATCCTAAGTGGCTGAGCAAATTGAAACTTGTGGCCATGTTTTCATAGGAGAAGTCTTATAATGTATTGTCTTATTTTCAGATAACCACATAAATTTGGCAATGGAAGAAACATTTCAGAAGATGAAAAACCCGGTGCACCAATGTTAGTACCTTCTAGTATAAAGATACTTCAGAATCAGTTAGGATGGTACTTCAATTTGTATAATTATCATCCTCAGTGTCTTCATTTTAAAGAGTATTTAGTAGTAGACTCATTTTTTTACCCACAGGTGTTGGCTATTTTATACCTTATATGATTCCCTGCATTTGCAAATACACTCATAAGATGTTTGTTTCCATTTTAGAACACTGAGTCCCTAAATTTTCACCATTATGTAAATGTCTAGCTAAAAGGAAAAGGGAAATTCACAAAACTTTCATGAAGTTCAAAATGAACCCTGGAGTATGAGGCAGCACAGGCACATCTGCAGATCCAAAAAGGTGAATGAGCTATATCATGTTCCTGAACTTTCTATGTCTCTGCCTCCCTATCTTTACCATAGGAGTTATTGGGTCCTTGAGCTTGGCAGGGGGGCGGCAACACCACTAAACTAAATCCTCAGCGCTCACTCTTGATTTTTTTAACACAGACAGAAAATTTACTGGAAAGTACATTTTACTCTGGATAAGTATTTCCATTAGAAAATAGAGAATCAAACGTTTCTTGTAATTCTTAATAAGCATTTGAGGGAAAATGTTTCTACTTAAAAAAAAAAAAGCCCAACCCACTAATCTAGCTTTACCTATAAAAAGAAAAAAAAGAAGCAGTTGTGTGACATGTTTAAATTCAACAGTATCAATAAGAACAATGTTAGAAAATGAAGATTACAGTGTCTTCTACCTACAAGTTTAATATTACCTATTTTGTGGTAGGAGTTCCAAAGAGACAATAGTGATATGTCTTATAATCCTTCCTACCCATTATTTTAGTACTACTATCTTCTTATCTTTCCCTAATTGTTGGACACTGTCATAGATACTGCTTGTCTCATTAATTATTTTCTTAATTTCACCACATTCCATACATACTACTAGTCCATTCATTTCTGGACTTCACAAAATCATAAGGTTGCAAGTTACTCTCAGCGAGTTGGAAGCTATTTATTTCACTTGTTGGCAGACTGCTTATCAGATCAATATGTAAATGTGATTGCTTAATAAATACCACTTATTGATGTTGACTTCATTTGCAACTTTCTTTCCAGTTTAAAAATTATGCTCAAAATTATTCTAACTTGTGAATTTATTTTCACAGCAATATGTACTCAACAAATACTTCCTGTGTATAAATAAATGGTAATCTCTCTGATTTTCACATTGATTATGGAAGACATAAGGGCACAATTATAAGTAAGTGCAAATATTAACTCTCTATTAGAGTACAGAGGCAAGGGAATGATTTCCAGTTTGGGATTATGGAAAGAAGAGTTACGCATACATTATGGTGGTGGTGGCATAATAAAGGTCCCAGAAGAATGAATATAATATCAAAGGCAGAAACACAGAGAGGGTTATCTCAGTGGTATCTAGGATGGCTCAGCACCCTTAATAGCTAAGGCTTTTGGAATTAATTCTAACATGTGCCTCCAACAACGCACCAATGTCTAGAAACCACTTTAAGACCTAGTTCCCTTCTTCCCTTTCAATCCTCTGCCAGGGCTAGTATGCCTGATTCTAATCTTACCACCCTCTGCTTGGACTCAGTTTCTCGTCCCTTTAGATTGATACGTGAACTGGACCACCTGTAAGGCTTTCACCTCATGGCTGTGCCTGGACCTGATATATAAGGTCACTTCAAGTTTGGACTTCTCTCCTGTAGGCCAGCTTAGTGCCTATTCTTACCAAACATGGGTTTTATCCTGACTAAGCTAAGCCAAGCACCATGTTTTTCAAATATTGTGGGAGAAAGAACAACCTAAGAGATAGACGATGTATTCAGTTGTCATGAACAGAAAGAACGTTTTAATTATTCCATTAATTACTCCATTTAACCATAGTTTGTAATCTTTCATCTTTTGTCCTTTGAAGACAAATCCTACAGGCAACTTACCCTTTCAGAATTTAAAATTTAGTCTAGATTTAAATACTGATTTCATATCCAAAATAAAGTATCTCCCTGCCTCCTACATGGCTTGTGCCTTGGTTCCTGCAAATAGGACCACGATTTGTGTTATTTACTCCTTTTTTTCTCATTCACTCTCTCTTTCTTATTTCTCTATTTCTGGTTTCCCTTGTTTACCAACATTGATGGGCTCTCGGAAGCAATAAGAGTGTAGTGAAAGTCTGGGTGGCAGTCATCCAAATCTGATCCTTTTTTACAGGCTCCTCAGAGCCCCCAGATCCCAGAGGTTCCTGGATATGGACAATGCATTTTGTATTTGACCTCTCCTCTCTCTCATTTTCTGTCACTGGCTTTCAGTCCAACAGTTTCTTAGGGGTGCAGTTCCCATGACACAGGAGGTCTCTGAGGCCTCCACTTGAACTGTGGAAAAGCCACATCCTTGTCATAAAAAACACCAGTGGTGTATGCTGTCTTGCTTCTACGGCCTCTTCATCTAATGGCTTAAATGTTCCAACTATTTCCCATTCACAGAGTGGAAGAAGAGGATTCTATGTTTGCGTAACTCCAGGCAAACTCCATGTGGTGCGTATGAAGCTCTCTGTCTCCTGTGCTTCTGTACCAGCATGAATTCAATGAACTCCAATGGCTAAGCAAGCTTTCATCACTAGAGGACGGTGACAGTTTTCCTTTTTGACAACTTCTTTGGGTAATTTTCTTGTCCTTCTCAGTAAGACTGGAAGAAGAGAGAGAAAATAGGTCAAAATTTTCTCTCTATGCTTACAGGTAGCCACTCACTGAGTGAATTCAAACACATCTAATACATCTATTCTGCTTTACATAAGCTGGCTAAGAAGAAGAAGGATCATATTTTTATTTGCTTTTTGGAATATGGGTCTTCTTGTGTATTCCCCTCAGTTTTAGCTCCAGACAAAACTCTGAAACAGCAGAAGTTCCATTCAGCACTGTTTTTATGGTAGTATTTGTGGAGGAAGGCAGTGACAAAAAGGCTGCAAGGAGGGGCCAGTTTCTGTGGAGATGGAACTTT
Source organism: Fukomys damarensis (assembly GCF_012274545.1). NCBI lineage: Eukaryota > Metazoa > Chordata > Mammalia > Rodentia > Bathyergidae > Fukomys > Fukomys damarensis. The sequence continues at coordinate 26,459,895 of NW_022900941.1, read as the reverse complement.
ATTCAGGAATCTATGGGATAGAGATAGTTTTTCTAAGCAAGACAATGTTAGCACTTAAGTAACAAAATTGTCTTCTGTGCTTTACCCACTCTTTTTAGATTTTTGGATAATTGTTTTGCTTTGTTATGAAGACAGTTATCCTTTTTATTATACACCAATTATTTCACGTCTCTAGGGAGAAGGTAAGATTCTCTGCCATCTTGGACTTGACGTGACCACCTGACTTACTCTGAACTATAAACTGAAAGGAAGATACACACAGAAGTTTTAAGAGCCCATGCATGATGTATAGTGTGCTCTATTCCTGCCTCAATAACCAGAATTTTCTGGAAATTGCTGCTTTCTTATTCTGGACATCAGAGAACATAACTCTGTTCACTTTGTAATTCGTACTCAGCATGAATGGGAAAAGAAACTCTTATTTTAAGCCACTAAAATTTGGGGGTTGTCAGTATAGTATCACCTAGTTCTCCTTATTGATATAAAGAGTATATAAATATATTACAATATGAGGCCAAGCAATGCACTATGGTTAAACTTCCTATATTTCTTCTCCACATAGTGCAAACATTACACTACTTCCAGCCCTGTACTTCTCAGAAGCAATAGGTTTTCCATTTTATATATTATCAACTTCTTAAAATAATATTGATTAGCCTTACTTTTCAGTATGTGTTGTTTACAATTCATGTCCTCTTTTTATTTCATAATCTTTAATACACTACTTATGATAGAGAAGTAGAATAGAAGTTAGAATTAATTCATGAGGCCTACGTGATATAAACAGAAAACAAGCCAAAGAGAGGAATTAGTGTTGAAAGGGGTAAAAAAGCACTGGAGAAAAGATAAAAAGAACATAAACAAAAGCAGAATTGAAGAAAATAATAACATCCATTATAGGAAAGTTAATATACAGAGAACAATCTCAGTTACATTAGAAACAACTTTATCTCTTGTGCATCGTAGAAGGGAGCATAATGTGATAAAGGGTCTTTTTTTAAGTACACAGATATTTACTGTACAATGATATTCTGCTAGGGCTTATTGAGAATTAAATTACGTCTAATCAAGACTCTAACAGGAGGCATTAGAGTTTGGATCTGATGTCCTCAAACGTTCATGTGTTACAGACTTGGTCCTCAGGTGGAGGCACTACTGGGAATGGTGGACACTTTAGAGATGAGACGAAGCTGCAGGACGCAAGTCCAACTGGAGGCAAACTCTTGAAGGCTATGTTGGGACCATGGCCTTGTTATGGCAATGAGAAGCTAACACTAACTAACAGCTAGTCCTGGTAGCACACACTAGTAATCCCAGCCATAGCAAGAGGATCTGAGGTTTGATGTCAGCTTGAGCAACTTAGAGTTACCAAGACTCTGTCTCAAATTTAAAAATAAAAAGGGCTGGGTATGTACCTCAGTAAGATGTCCGTGGTTTCAAGCAACAGTACAAAAGAAGGAGGAAGAGGGGGAAAGGAAGCAAGGAAAGACACAAGGAAGGAAGGAGGAAGGAAGGGAGGGAGAGAAGAAGGAAACGAAGAAAAATGAAAAAAATGAAAGAAAAATCAAAGCTACCGAAAAAAGAAAAATGAAAAGCTACCTAATTAACACAGGAGGAAAAATCTTCTGTGAAGGAATAAAGTAAAAAGAATAAACATACAATGAAGACTTTTTTCATTTTCTATAGTGAAAAATATGAAGCCTAGAGATGTATATAGATTTGAGCAACATAATAGTTATGTGAGGAAAAATCAGTGTTGAAGCTTACATCCCTAATTCTCCATTTGGTTCCTTGCTGCAGATACCATATTTTGTACTCTTAAGGACTCTAAACTTGATATCACTCTTTAGTTGACTTATGGAGCAATTTTTCATTTCACATGTAACATGGTAGTTTTAGGTATATTTTTTACTTAATAGTAAAAATTATGATTTTTCATAAAATACATAAATTAATACATTTTACAAAATAGTCATGAAATACTGTATGAAACACATGTAAAACATTCTATGAATATTATATATTGGTATATTATAATGAATGTATGAATATTATATTTTATTACATATGAATATTATATATAATACATATTATGCTTTTTATTATTATTTTATAAATGAAATATTTGATACACAAAGGGCTTTTTCAGTGTCACACAGTGTCTAACCTGAGATTCATTTCCCAGCAGTCGATCTCTAAAGTTTATAGTTACAACTACATTGCTGTACAGAGATATTTAGTACCCAAATAGACCAGATTTTATATCTCTAAATGAGTTTTTTAGATGAATTTTTGGATTCTTTTTTCTAGTTCTGTGAAATACAAAATGGAATACTACTTAGCCATAAAGAATGAGAAATTAGAGTCATTCATAGGAAAGTGGATACATTTTGAGGATATACTCCTAAGTGAAATAAATAAATCACACATGTGTAAATACCGAATAGTTTCTCTGGTGTGAAAAACAGTAATAGTACACAAGATCCTAATGGGATAATTAACAATGTGAAATAGGAAGAAAAGGGCTAAAGGTGTAGGGGAAGTGGGAAGGGTAAGGGAAAGGTAATAAGGGAAAAGAAAAAATATGAGAAAATGGAAATAAAAGGTTTGTAAATGGGGAGGGGAGGAGGGGGTGAAGGGAGGGCAGGGGCAAGGGGAAAAAATGAGAACCAAGACCTGTCATGTAAAGGTACAAGATCCCAGTAATGAATGCACCTGTACTGTATACCTAGAATGTACCAATAAACTCAATAAAAAGAAAAAATAAAAAAGTTTTTTCTCTTTCAAATCAGTCAACCAGAAATACTAAAAACTTATGCCAATAAGACTGTTTTCCCAAGATATTTTTAGACCCCAACCTTTATAATTTACGTGTAAAATATCCAGTACACTTTCTTAAATAGTTATAATGCAAATAAATTCTTTTTCTAAGGGGACAATTTCCACTTTAGGAACTACTCAGATATTGGTCATAGCTGGGCTCATAAGAGAGGTGGCTAAGTACATTCTGTAAAGCCACATCCAACAAAAAGTACTGAAGATGTAAAATAATCAGACTACTTCGTAGGGGGTGCTTCATACGATGTCACTCTCAATAGTTCCAGAAACGTCTTGAATTGATACCCCAGGATTCTTGAATAAGATTTAATAGCAAACATTTTATTTTTTACCATTTACTGCCTCTTCTTTCAGCAGCATGTTCTATTTTTTATTCAGGAACTTCATACTTAAAGTACTTTGGGTGATGCTCTTTGCTAGAATCCAGTGATGGCGCTGTCCAGTATTGAAGGAGTCTACAATCTGATATCTACAACAATTGATTCACAGATTGACTTGTGCCTGAAGCTTATCCAGTAATAATGAGTCTCAGCCTAGGGAACTCTTGTAACCTCATCCAAAAACGTGATGTCATATTTTCACTGAACCATGGAGTTGTGTAGCAATGAGCTTATGGCCAAGGGTGCCAGTTTGCTATACAATGGAGCCTAAGCACACCATCGAAAATGTGGAGACAAGAGAGGTCCACCTAAGGAATTAAAGAATATTGGTTTCTTAGAACTTGATTTGAACCTATGATTTAAACTAAGCTTGAAGCCAACTACACTTCTTCAGTCTTCAGTTATGAAAGTGAATAGATTCTATTCTCATTCACTTGCAAAGAGTTTAATGTACAAAAAGTTTACACGTACAGGTGACTACATGATAACATTAACTGTACGTTATTATATTTAAATAAGATATGTATGCTATTCCATTCAATCTCTGTCCGCCTCATCCCTCTATAGTCACGCTTGACAACTGTAGTTCATTTCTGTGTGAGGTAAGCATGTATTGTACGCTCATTACGATGTACGTATGAAAATTTCTTGATCGAAGCATTTCATTTCCCTCAAGTATTTGAAAATACCTAGTTTGCACATATTTTAAGTCCGAATCCTCTCCACGTAGGGTTACAGCCCATGTTTAAGAACTGAGATTAAGGAGAGAGGAAAGAAGCAGAAAACAAGATTTTATTCATATGGTTATTGTTCTGACTCTGAAAAATCAAGTTTGCACACCACAGGGCCATTGCAGTGTTTTTTAAAATAAATCTTTGAAATCGTGAAAGCTATAACCAAAATACTCAAATATCAAAATTGCTGTAGGATTTATACATCTAATTACCTACAATCAATCATCTTGAAATCATATGAATCCAAATTAAGAAAAATAATGTATGATAAAATAAAACTTTTATTACACTATGTGGAATAAAACCTCAAATGTCAAAGTAACCCACAGTCTAATATATCAACAAATGGCCTCCGAAGATAGTCTAAATTTATCCTTATGTATTACTACTTCTTACTGATACTGAGTAGTTCTACTTTTGTAAATTTCTGCATTACCACCTTTAGTGATTGAAATTTCTCTGCCCCATAATATTAATCCATATTGAGCTTGATTTACATATCCATTCTCGTTTCACATATGTATAAAGGGTTTATATGATATATATCTATAGATTTATAGATATATATGTATATATAAGATTTTCATTCTTTTATAAAAATCGTTGGAAGTAATAGCTTTAAAATGAAAAACATAATTTTACCCCCGAACAAATATATTTATTATGAACGATTTGAAACAATTTTAATAAACCCTAATATTCATTAGAATCAAGAATCAATACATGTTGGGGCCAGGGATTTAGCTCACTGGCACCACACCTGCTTCACAAGCACCAAGGTTCTGAGTTCAATCGATATCATCAAAACACAGAGCAGCAAGAAGGATTCTTAGAAACATAGCCAAATTCAATGTTTACTGCTTGGGTGAGAATTTCTCTAGGGAATATTTTATCTGCCACTAAATGTTACATTATTTTCAAATCAATACAATATTGAATGTCAATAAAGTGTTTGTAAATGGGGAGAGGAGGAGGGGTGATGGGAGGGGAGAAGGGGAAAAAATGAGAACCAAGACCTGTCATGTAGTGGTACAGGATCCCAGTAATGAATGTAACTGTGCTGTATCCCTAGAATGCATCAATAAATTCAATAAAAAGAATAAATAAATAAATAAATAAATAAATAAATAAATAAATAAATAAATAAATAAAGTCTCCATGTTTAATTTAAGACATCTGTTCTGGCCCGTGCAAATAAGTTTCTTCCTTCCTCTTTCCTATGACTCAGAATCTTCCAGAGGGCAAATGTGAGAGGAAGGACCCCAGATCTCATTTCTGGCGATGAATCTGGGTTTGGCCTGAACTAAACAGTGTAACTGAATTGACTGTTCTTGTTTGTCACAGGTTGGGCTCACAGGGTTTCGTATAACCCAGACTAAGCCATTCACTGATACAGGCAACACATCACAGTGACTCATTCATTGAGGCAGGTGGTCAAAGTTGGTCCAATCAGAGTAAACTCAAGACTTCTGTATGGTATTTTGAAATGAGAGACACTTCTCTTCCTGAATTTCAACAAAAAAATTGGACTTTTATTTCCCCAGTTATGGTATCCTCAAAAATTAAATTAAAGCCACACTGATTCATTTCTATAAAGAAACTAGGTAATTGGGAATTTGCAATTTTAAGGTGAATTTTAAAACAAGAGAAGCAAGCCAAATAAATCCTACTGGAAAAAAATGAGTGTGTGTTCTGCACATTTCTTGAGAATGTATTCATAGAGATTTAATGAAAAGAAGATAATTAAAAGCATCCTTAGTCAAATATAACCATTACACTGTTAAATTTTTCTTTCAAATTTTTTCTGATTATTTGAATATTTCGTTACATTTGTAAGTAATCTTATATTTATATTTTAAGACAGAGAAGTCGCATTAGAATAACAATACATATACATAGGTAATGTTAATATTTACAAGCTCTCTGAAGATCCCTGAAAAGTGTGGAAATACCACATGGATTTCAGTTCTTTATGTGTTGAGATTCTTGGATATCACAGAGTACTACAAAGTGTTCAAAGATAAACATCTCTGGGTTTGGAAAAGACAGCAGTGAAAATATAAATCCATTGAGGTATCTTTTAAATATTTACTTGGAAACACCAAGAACATTGGAAAGTATGCAATTTCACCATACAGCTTCTATTTTTACTGCAATGTAGTATGAAATATTATGACTAGCAGAACAATACTTTAGGTCTTCTTAATCCTACAATATTATTCAATCACCTGTCTTATCACCTCTCATTCTACAAAGCACAAAGCCCATTAACTCTCCCCACCGAGATCCCTCATTTTTAGAATGATCTGTACTCTTGACAGACACCAGCAACTAGGGAGTGTTTGTTAATAGGCACCTGACATCATTTTCATAAATTTCTTTTGACACTACCTTTTAATCAACAGGATAAAGATTGAATAGGCCTGTCGGATGTTTCAACAAAATAAAAAGGAACATATTATAAACTCACAAAAGTACATTGATTGTGTCTACAAAGATATATAATTAAAAAGTATAAATCAAGGACTGCTATTTTACACTTGACTTCAGTTATTTTGAACACTTATGGTCTAGTTGTGCTCATTGTTAAGGATATGATTTTATGTGTTTAGAGTAAATCTGCTGTAAGCAATTTTATAGTTTAATGAAAATAATTATAGTTTGAGTAGTATGAAGTGTATCTGATTTTACTTCCCCAAAATAAACTGTGATATAAATTATCACGATTTATTATGGTTATTCTTGTGGTTATGTTTGGAGTGGATTCTAGCAAGTAATGATTCTGAAATTGCAAAAAAATAGCATTTCATGTTATTTGCCATCAGATTTCATCTTTAATTTCTCTATAAAATTGATACAGTTTCCACCGTGGTACAGTATGTGCTACTGTGAAGATGGCGTCATTGTGCTGTCAAATTGACAGCTTACTTTAATCTACACCATTTGGTGGAAGAATACATTTTAAAATCTTTTTTAATATATCATATGCTACTGTTGTTTCTTGTTCTTCGTTTTACAGTCTATCAAACAGAAATGCTGTGATCTAATGCAAAGCTATGCACTTTCTACTTAAAATGTTTATAGTGGCTTCAGATGTAGTCTTTCCTTTGGCATGTCTTTTAACCTCTGACCAAAATCAGACTAAGGGATATATTTTCTTTTTTAAACTGAAAGTATTTTCGGGCTTTTTCATAACTTTTTAATTCCAAAATATATTTGATTACTCCTTTGAAGGATATGGGGTTTATATTAATGTAGTAATTCCATGAGCTACTAGACAATTCTAAGCAAGATTCACATAATTCCCTTTACATTGAGTAAATGACTTGACTAGAACAGTCATAGTTTAGCTCAATCCTTCTAATCTCTCTCTCTCTCTTTTTTTTTTTAGGTACCAGAGATCAAACTCAAGACCTTGTGCTTGCAAGATAGGTGTGGTACCACTGAGCTAAATCCCCAGCCCCTTCTGATCTCTTTCTTTCACTAATTCTATCAATTTCATTCTTCCAACAAAATATTCACTGATAACCTAAATGATGTCAGATTCTGAGTTAGACACAGATGAAAATGATCAGGCCTAAAGAGAAGATAGAAACAAATAGATTGACAATATACTAGAATATAACAAGTCAGTGCCAAGGCACAAAGATAGGACATCTGATATACCATGTATGCCTATATCCTAAGGCCACAAAGTTTGTCCTAAATCGAATTCTCAATGTCTAAAGCAGCAAATATGTATATGTGTGTGTGTGTTTGTGTGTGTGAGCATGCCCACATGTGTAGATGACAAAACTTGTAGGATCATGACTTCCAGTTTCCCTTGGACAATATTTTGCCATTTGAATATCATTGTTAGCACAAAATTGTTTTATATTGTCTTAAGATTCTGGGAACATAATAGGTATTTTGATCCCTGCTGTCTTGTTTTTTCTTGGGTTGATGCCAAATTTGCTTGAGAGGTACAAATCACGGTTCCTTAAGGACCATTTAATGATCATTTGAAACACCTTATTAAGAGTCAGGTTCCCCCCACCCCATCACAGAGTTATATGTTGGTTTCCTGAGAGCTATGGGTCTGGATTAAAAGCTTCTCAGATCCAGCTACCTAGAAAAAGAATAATTTTACTACCCTCATAGTTCATTAGCAATACAAAAATGATTTTTAAAATTAATCTCTTGCTATGATTTGGATGTGGTTTGAGTCTGTTCCCCAAGGCGTCAAGTGTTTAAATTTAATCCCCATTGTGAGCAGTGAGTAGATGGAGACTTAACCTGACAGTGTTCAGAAGAGGGACAACTGGAAGGTATTAAGGTTAAAGTTATCAGTCAGGATGGATCCACCACGATGGCATACTGATGGATTAAGGAGAAAAGAGGGGGTGAGAAGAAACACACCTATGTATTCCCAGGGTCAAGAATGACTACCGTTACAACGAGAGCTGCCATGTGGTGCCCCACATCACTCAAAGGCTTTGCCAAGAGAATGGTTATAAACAGATGTGTCCTGTCAGATCTTCAGAACTGAGAGCTAAATAAACTTTTTAAAGTCACATTTTTTTATATTAATGGAAACCAGACCGATATATTTCTCAAAGTAAGGGCACATCGAGACATTTGCCTTTTGGTTGGGTTGTTTTTTTCTGCTACCAATTCTTGCTAGAATTCTGTGGAATTTTAATGCTCATTCTCTGTATGAATTTAGGTTTTAATTTGCATAGAACTGGCTCTAATTCTGGTCTCCTTATTTTTACCTGTCGTATGGCTGTGATTAAGTTATTTAACCATTGGAGGTTTACCCTTCCTAATTTGTAAAGTACAGATATTTCTTATTCTAAAGATTGTTAGGAGAATTAATTATATATTAAAGTGCCTAGAAATTACTCAATAAAATACCAGTTATCTGTGACATTAACAAGTCATTTATAATATTTGATACCATTGGCTAACAAGTAGCTAACAATAGGAAAAAGTCATTTTCTAAGTAAATCATGGCCAGGGCAGTTCTATTTAGCAAACTGTATGCCAGAACAAAAACATTTAACTACTGTTTTTATATTATGTCAATATTTTGTGATTATTAATATTAGTGTAGTTTTCTTCAATTAGTACATTGATTGGCTGATCATAGCAAAGGGTAATGATATCACTAGGATTATCTAGGAAAATTTCAAGTATCTCAGCTTTTCTGAGCCCCTTTCTAAGCCCACCAAATCAAAATCTTTTGAGGCAAGGCTGAGAAATATACATTTTAAATTGCTCTCCAGGTGATTCTGGTGAGCAACTATGTTTAGGAAACTGCATTAAATGACCCAAGTCAAGGTTACGTGCAGTGATACAAGTAATACCTTCCTGTTTAACCTAGTTCTAAGACTTCAGTACAAAAGACTGACCTTGATCTAGCAAAAGAGCAATTAACTACTATCTGTCTTTATTCATCCATATAAAAAAGGGCAGTGAAAGATAACACTGGGTCAGTTAAGCACCCTTTTCACAATGCTCCTCTTAATGTGCTGTTTTATGTCAATTTGCTATCATCTAAAACCTTAGAAGCAATAAAAAAAAAAACTTAGGAAAAGGGATTTAAAACTTCAGATCTGAGGTACTCTATTTACACACTGCTACCATGTGGACAGTTTTTAAAACATTGATACCAGAGACACTCCTTCAGTATTTTTGTTTAATTGATATGGGTGCTATCTGAGCACACAAATATTTAAAGATCTCTGGTGATGCAAGAAAGGGACTCAGACCAGAATCACTGCAACTAAAATTGGCAACTTACCTTAGAATTATCCAGTGTGGTTTCCAGACTTTGCCAGTACTCAGATTCATGGAGGAACTTCAGAAACATTAGGTTCTTGAGAGGAAAGTCCATAGAAATTAGGTAGCGTCAATGAGCATGCCTTATTTAAATTTCCTCTTGGGTAACTTTCACAATACTTAAAATGACTAATATCCATTGAACAGGTGTAAACCTGGAAGCATTCTGATGCTTCTTCCTATGTTTATGAATATAACCTTGACCGACACCAGTAACAATGCCAAGCATGATGGAATTCATCTATACTCTCAGCTGCTGAGGAGGCTAAGGCAGGAAGACTGCAAGGTTGAGTTCAGCCTGGATGTCACAGGGAGACACTGTCTCAACAAACAGACAACAAGGATCACTGTTCTCAATTCATAGCTGTTATAACTGAAGAACAGAGAGAGTAAGGTATTTGCCTAAAATAAAACAAGCACTAAGAGGCTGACACATGTTTTGAACCCAGTATGGGACAACAAATTTATGTTCTTATTTTTTTTAATTTTTTGATAGCAAGTGTATGAGGAGGATACACATCATCGTCACTTTATTGGCGGTGCGCTGTTCCGTACATGTGTGTTCAGAGTACCCAACATGACCTGCCTCAGGCTTTTGCCTAGGTCTTCCACTTGTGAGTAAGTCAACATATGTTATGTAGCTTGCACATGTGTGGTGAACATGTAAACAAGTAGTCTGTTATATAACTTTTTGGCATCTTGCTGGTTTTGTGTGATATTGTACATAAGGGGTTGGGGTTTTTCAGCATTGCTCCTCATGTGGCTGAGATTTTTAAAGGCATATCCGACATTCTCACAGCTCTTTACTTTTTTCTCTGGGCTCCCTTAATCTCAAGTGAACCTTCCAGGGCTGGACGGGCAGCAAAAAAATGTGCATAGTCAGAGGGATTTGCCACAACTGGGTATGAAACCCTCCATTCCCGTGGGAAGGACTGCTACCAGGTTTAAGGGTATTGGAGTCTCCATCTAGAGTTGGTTTCTAGGTTCTTCTGTCCTGAGCAAAATATTGGTCAAGACAATTGCAAAGGTAGAGAAGTTTTACATTTACTAGAGGCAGGAAAAGAAATGTGTTCTGCAGAGCAAGTGGAGGGCCAAATAAAAGTAGGAGAAAGTGAAATCTACAGCAGGAGAGTGGATCATTGTGCAAGAGAGAACACAGTAGGCTGGTACTCAGTGGCAATTGTGTTTTTGTATCTCTCACTTCTCAGGCTGACGTCAGGTCTAGGCCTTGCTATTGAAAACTGAGCTCTTGCAAAAAATAAATCACTGTGAAAGGCTTTGAGAACTATTCTGCAGTGTCCTGAAATTCTGCAATTAACGAGTTACTCCCACTTTCTCAGCCAGTCTGCCACACCCTAATCTCCTTCCTCAGCACTGAGGTAGTACTCAGCAGTCAGCTTCCTCGAGGCATGGTCCTCTCTTTGGGCATGGGTGGAGGTAGGTGAGACTCCTTTCATTAGAGAAAGCCTTATTTCTGGTAGAGATACTGAAAAAGAGGAGGACTGGTACTGTAGCTCGGGTCATGGGGTGTGTGTTCTTTACTGTTCCTAGGGCCAAGACAGAAGCGTTGTTAAAATGAGATACAGTCAAGAGCTGGGAACTTATCACTTTGGGGCAAATTGGGCTAATTCTTTCTTTTATATTGGACATAGTCCCCAACAGCCAGGACCAATTTGCTTTTATGTGAGACAGCTGCCAATGGACTTCCTCCCTCGGTGCTTCCACAGGGATACTTACATTGTCTCACTGGGTGGTGTTAGATTTGGCTCAGTGGCCAAAGCCACCATCTTCCAAATGTATCCTCATATTGATGATATTTTGCTGACTTGTGACTCTTACAGACCTTGAAGCAACTGTACCAATGCTTCTAGCACACCTCAAAAGATGGCTTTGGGCAGTCAATGAAGGCAAGCTGCCAGGGCCCAGATGGTCAGTCGGCTTCTTGAGGGTTATCTGGCCAGGCAACATAAAACTATCCCTGATGCTATCATAGATAAGATCCAGGCCCAACCATCCCTACCACAGTAAAGCAGTTATAGACTTTCTTAGGGTTGCTGGACTGTTGGAGAGTATTTGTGCCATATCTGGCCTAGGTGTTATTCCCTTATATGGACTGACAAAGAAAGGCAATCCCTGGGAGAAGTAGATGCAGCCTTTAAGACTGCAAAAGGGAGCATAAAGATGGCCCAAGCCTTGCATACCTTTGACCCAATCCAACTGTGTGAGCTGGAGTTCTGTGTGATCATGGATGGTTTGGGGTGAGCACCATGGCAGAAGTCAGAATGGCTGCAAGAACTGTTAGGGTCTGGTCTCAACTGTGGAAAGGGGCCGAGAGCTGATATTCATTGATAGAAAAACAGCTGCCTGTAGCCTATGCTGCTAAATAGCCATGAAGAACATTACTAAGATTGCTTGTGTAGTCATCAAGACTTCATACCTGACAGTTGTATGGGCCCGGAATTGGACCCCCAGGCCAAGAAATGGTGCTGCCCAGACTCCCATGTTGGTAAACTGGGTAGGAGGTGGGGCAGCAGTGAAGTACTTTGTCTACCAAACACTGCTAGCTACAAGAGGTCCTGTGACCAGTAAGGTGAGGTACTCTTCACCAGAGGCTCAAGATTCCCAACCTTTGAAGCAAAGGAGCCAAGGGGTAGAACCCTATTCCTGGGCAGGAACCTGCTTATTATTGGCTTGTGGCTGCAAACTACAGTATATTGTTTTTGTGAACTATGGGTCCAATGCTCCATGCTTCTCACCAAGGGAATCACAAGTAGATTATGAGGCCAAAATCTCCTTGAGTGGTGTGGAGTAGGGCTCAGGTTTCAGTGATGGGAATCTGTTAAAGCTCTCAATAACAGCCAGTTGTGGCACGTGAGCCGTAGGTTCACCACCACTAGCTGCTGCTAGTGAGTCCACATATGTTATGTAGCCTGCACATAGGCAATGAACATATAAACAAGCATTCTGCATTAAATAACTTTTTTGGCAACTTGCAGGTTTTATATGATACTGTATATAAGGGAGTGGTCTTTTTGGGGGGTTGGGGGCTGGGATTGGACTCTGAACCTAGAGCCTGCAAGGCAGGCAGCGACACAACTGAACTAAATCCCTGGCTCAAGGAAAAGGGCTTTGTGTTTTTGTTTGTTTGTTTGTTTGGTAGGAGGAATCAAACTCAGGACCTTGAGCTTGTGAGGCAGGTGGCAGCACCAACTGAGCTAAATCCCTGGCTTGGGAGCAGGCTTTTTAAGCATTGCTCTCCATGCCACTGAGATAGTAAAGGCGTGTCTGACATTCCTACAGCTCCACATCTTTTCTTCGAGCTGCCTGAATCATCAGGCCTGGACCAGATGCAGAATGATACAGAACAAAGCAATTGTTTAAAGAAAACTTAAAACCACCACAGTAAAATTATACGGTGAGCTATTAATTACTCTAGTCAGGAAACATCTATATCCTCTATAAATGTGAACTTATTCCAGTCTAAATCTCTCTTCCTAGATTCTGAAATCTTCCCTACTATTGTTACCAAGTATTAACAATTAATCCCAGTTATACTCTAGATCTTTTTTTCTTTGCAGAGCTGGTGTGTGTGTGTGTGTGTGTGTGTGTGTGTGTGTGTGTGGTGCATTCTGCATATATCATAAGGCATCTGGAGTTGCAATATTTTGTACATCATGTAAGGTCCATCAGTCTCTCTGAATATTTCTTGATGTCTAGTTTTAAAAGAATTTATAAATTTGAATGTACATGTTGCTACATCAGGGGCTAGAAGACAGCTTTCTTACACAATAAGCTGGATAAGTCAATAAGTGTAACATAATGCTGTTCAGAAATAGTACTTTACATGTCTATCAATGGATGAATGGATAAAGAAAATGTGGCATTTATAAAGGGTGCCTCAACCTAATTGAAAGTGCATTTATAAGAATCTAATCCTTCAACTTCCCCTGACCACTGTACATAGAAAGCATTTATAAACTCTTCAAACACTGAAATTGGATAAGTGCCAGTTTGCTCAAATTGCTAGGTAGTAAATAGCCAACACCCAGGTGACCCAATCAAAAAGTGATCGAGCCAAGTAAGTGAAGGAACCGTAGACTGAAATAAATCAATCAATTAATATGTGCAGCATCTTTAAGCAGTGCTTCAAATGAGTAAATAAACATAAACCAAATACATATTCACTAAAATTGTTAAATCAAATTCAAAATAAACTTTTATCACTTCATGGCTTTCATGTTAGATTTACAATAGCAAAGATGTCATTATATTTAGTTTGTTGACAGTAATAATTTTAGGATAGAATATAGTTAAACACCTGACAAAAAATAATTTAAATGTACTTATGATCTTATTTATAAGCTGAATTTCTCTGTGCCAGAAGTTTCTCATCTGTATTACTCTAAAGTAATTTTCATACTTTTGATAAGTGTTGTCAGTTATAATGGTTGATATTAAAATTTGAGATGAAAATATATGATATTTTGCATTTTCTAGGTTTTTTTCACATCAACAAGAAAATTACCACAAACGTGCTCATGAGTACTCACATACACACAGATTTATTTAGAAAACACCTGAAAAAATAGAACCTCTTTGTCCATGTTCTTTAAAACGGGCCCCAGTAAAATATCTATGAGTTTCAAAAATTTTTGACATTGGGTGCCAGGATATTTTGGTAAGAAAGGTGTGAATGCTTTAAAAAAATCTCATCTTATCTTGAAGCTTTACTCATATTCTTGGTAAATATTTTCATACCAAGACATTTATTGCATAAATATTATAAATAAATATCTCCCCTATCCTGAGGCATCTAATCTAGCATACATTCTAGGAACTTAATTCCATCATTTTAGTACTTGCTTACAATGTGTACTTGTGGAGGAGAACTGAATTAATTGACATAGCTTTATAATGAAACAATACATAGACTATTTAGCAAACTCAGTTATTTCCATATTTGCAGAAGATGGTCTCCATGTGTTATTCACTTGCAGGCAATTATTACAGGAACAATAATTCATTTACTCAAACTGTCTTTCTGTGTAATTCAGAAAGACAGCAATTTGGACTTTGTTAAAAAGGCACCTATAAGGTTTTCAGGAGTTGCAGTTTGATAAGTATTTAGTGGAAATATGGTTTGCATATGGCTGAAGAGTGGAAAAAAATCCCCACATAAGACTCCGGTGCAAAAGTGTATACCTAAGATGTTAAAATTGTATAAAATATCAACCAAGCTGCTACCAGATTACAAAGCAAAGGAAGAAATAGACAATAATGATCTATCTTTTAAATTTCCACAGGTATAGGTAAAATTACCTGACCTGTTTCCTGAACAATTTCTAAATTGCCACTTTATTTTTTTAATAAGAATGTGATGAAATCTTGAGAGCTATAAGATAGCTGGTGATCAAAGTATCAAACGTATTTTACTAAACTCCACCTACAACAGGGGCTTGTAGTTGCTAATTTCAAATATGTAGTTGTAAATAAAAACAATTATAATAGTTTTGTAATCGAACAAGTTGCTGAACTATAAATTGAGAAGACAGTGTAAATATACAGTATTTACAGAAATTTGGGATACTGAAAAATAAGATCAAATGTTTTTCTAATTTTATTTAAAAAGTATGATTAGTGCTATTGAAAGTACACTGGACACCTTTTTATTGTCTAATAACAATCACAAAGTACTGAAATTCCAAAGACTCTCGTAGCAGCACTTTCAGCACATAAGGACCTACCTAGTATTGGAGCTTTCTTGAGAAAGCCTGACTTCGTGTGATTTCCAACTCTTTCTCAGTATCAAATAGATCTGAATGCTGATTGGCTTGATGCAGACTGCCAAGAGCACTGAGTTCTGCCCACCTGTCACAGGGTTATTGGTTCAAGACAATATTAAGACAAAGAACAAGAGGCAGAAAGTGTTGAAATGTTTTCAACTTTGTATAGTTTTTTTTATGTTTCTATTGAACAGCAAATTATTTTCTTCCAATGTGACTTGAAGTTGAATCCCAAGTTTCAGATGGGCCAACTTCCTTTAGAAATTAGTTGCAGAGAAAAGATTGAACTTTTAGCTCACTCACCTCTTCTCTCTCCTCCTACCTTGTCTTCTTCCATGCCTTCCATTTTCTTCTAACCAGTGCTTTGGGTCTAAAAGAAATTCCCAAAACAAATACAGGGAAAATACAGAATATAAGTAATGGGTCTGTTCTAACAAAGGAAGAGACAGGGAATTTATATAAAGTTAAAGCAATTTCATAGGAAGTGTGCCATTTATATTTGCAGAATTGAAGGATTTCTTTATTATAATGTTCTTTTATCTCACCTTGTATCATTAAAATATAGGATGTTGGCAGTAAAACTAAACGTAAATATGCACATATTTTTATCCATGTTGGGAAGCTATAAATCTCCCTCACTGATAACAGCTGTACTACAGCTATCGTTTGAATAGCACAGCTGCCACAGCAGTATCAAATTTTATACTTAAAAAGCAGTCAAAACTTTAACATTACAGTGGAGGTAGATATACACTACACTATAAATAACCATCGCCTAATGAAGAAATGAAGCATGTTTATTTTTTTTTAGACATACCATTGAATAGCATGTAGCTCACCCACTGCAATCTGTCATAATAGTACTCATTATACTTGGATGTCTACAATACAAAAGTCTGATTTATACTAATTAGGTTAGCTTTCATTGAGACACATGAGAACTTGAAAACCCCTGGCCTGAGAGAAATTTACCTCTATCTTAAATATAATTATACACACACATACACACACACATACACACACACACAATATA
>NW_022900941.1:26409402-26443158 GCF_012274545.1 Fukomys damarensis | reverse complement strand
TATGCTACAGAAAATAAGCCTGATGGATCTTTGAAAGGATTTGGGCTGTTTTCCTTCCATATATTTTTAAACTTGTAGGTTTGATGGTAAAAGTGAGAGTTGTGTACAATTTGAGGAAACTCAATTTGGGCAATGTTTAACCCTAGGATGACTGGCTCAGAGCAGGTTTATTTAGAGTCATATGATTCCAATTTAAAGATGGCATCATGAGAATCCCCCCACACACACTTAATGTGTTGTGGGATGTGGTTTATGGGCTGGACACTAAGCTACTAATATAAAAGTTTAGCTCTTTACACAAATTTTGAAGGAATAGTTTCCTCAGAAAGGTTTTCATAAATATAAAAAAACAGAAAAATATGAGGTGCTTTTAGATAAATTTTTGTAAAGATACAATTGTTTCTAGCCCAGACTCTCAGTTACTACACACAGGAAAAACAGAAAACTCTGTGCCTCATCTTGGGTAATATGTAAGAACACTGTATTAAGGAACGAAGAGGTCCAGGGATATAGCTCAGTGGCACTGCCTGCCTAGCAAGCGCAAGGTCCTGAGTTTGATCCCTCATACACCACCCCCCAAATAAGGAACAAAGGTGATTTATCCTTAAAAATACTGATATTCTACAAAAGGAGCCAGCACATTTATAAAATGTGTGTGTGTGTGTGTGTGTGTGTGTGTGTGTACCTCACATTATGTTCAAGTGGTATGTATCAATATTAAAGGAGCTTCTTCATTGGTATCCTCTGCCTCTGTGCCATAATCGGTGCATTTGGAATTGGGGAAACTACTTGCAATAACATGCCCCTTACATTAAAATATTTGAACCTTTTGCTCATGGAGTCAAATATAGACAGAGCAGCACCAAGACAGCTACAGATGGAGCCTTAAGTATTGGACCTACTGCACCAGAAATTTCCACTTCTATACATACATCAACTCATCACTAAGCTATGTGTCTGTAAGAAATCCATGCAGGAGCAAATGACTTTCATACATTGTACCTCTTTGCTGGAGCCTGTCTAAAGGTAGCAACTAAAATACAGGTCATGTTAGGTACATTATAGTAAGAACAATTAGTGAATTTAAGTAATTTCAAGTTTAATACTTATTTACATTATCCAAAAATGCACATTGAGACATTTGGGACTTTAGTACAAACCCATTTTAACAATTATGTTAAAGAATTGTTACTCAAATATGTAAGTATTATATAGGCATAAATGATGTTTAACTTCCTCCAGGACACACACAATATAAAGATATTTACATGTGTGTGCATAATAAGAGTATAAAGGATATTAAAGGGCTCCTGGTACTCAGGGAAGAAGTAATTCATTAAAGAACACTGAGGCGTTTTATTAGTGTCAATATGCTCATAACCACCAAATGGAGATTTATATATTCTCCATTTTGCAAACGGAAAACTGAGGCTTATTTCTTCTACATGAAATGAGAAAGAACTTGAAAACAAGTGAGTTTTCAATACTGAGAAATGGTGAAAGTGGTCTCAGGCTTTGAGATCAACAAGAACTGAGGCTCAAAGAAATGAAATTGCCCTGCATTTTTGAGCAGCAAAGAGTGGCCTTATGCCTGGTGCATGGGAGATGTGTGCAGTGGAGAAAAAAAGGGAACAAAAATGAGATGATGGACTGCAAGTGTCTTTTGATTAATACATTTCAAAATATAGTCATGGTCTAAAAAGAAAATAAACATGATTTTGGAAAAAGAATTAAGAATGAGGTGTTGGGACCTATAAAAACACATCTCTCCCTCCTGTTTTACCTTTGAATTCCAATGCTAATCTTGTGTTTAAACTGGGTTTTTTTTTAAAAAATTAGCTATTTGAGAAATAAATGTTTTACATATATGTATATAATTTATGCACACATCTCTTACCTTCATTCTAGAGTGGCGATCAGTGGCCCTTCTCTGTACAGAGGAGTATTCTGTACCACAAAGCAGAGTGAACACATAAATGAGTGACTGTGAGGGCTTCCGCGCCATCCTAAGATAATAAGCACCTTTGAAAGGTCATTTATTTTTTCAAGCCCCAGAGGGACCATGTACTTCCTAGAGACAATAATATTCCCTCATATCCCCAGGATACCTGGGGGAATTTGACACCATATGCAAATATATTGTTGAGAGTTCTAGACAAAAAGGAGTAATAAACAATAAATCTACAGAGGAAAGAACTTTCTTCAATCTCATGAGCAAGACTCTGGCTACAGGAAGAGAGGTGCTGTCTGTATGTTGATGATATAATAGTCACTAGGACCCGGGATCTGAAATCAGTCTAATCTTCCATGGGCCAAAATTCTCACACATGAACCCCACTCAGCTTCAGCAAGTCAGCATGGAGAGGTAAATGAGGAGGGATAAGGAAGGCTCTGGGTTGTGAGGACTGGAAATTGGGAGAAAAGAAATTCACCTCCCCACAAAACCTAATCCTAGTAAATTATATAATTGCAATTGAAAAAAGACTCAGCCCATTGTCAGAGAACTTAGTGCAATGAATAATTCCATTCCCCAACATTTTTTTTGCTTTTTAGAAACACCATGGCACAGCAGCAAACACAGCCAATAACTATTGCCAGATAATGACAAATCTCTGGCTCCTTTTGTCACATTGCAGTCTACGTTGCTAGTTTTATATTTACAAGCAAATTGTTGCCTCCAAATACAAAATACTGGCATTTAGAGAAATACAGAAATTACTCACTTCCTTGGAATTCTGCATGACAAATTAGTCCTATGCTTTAACTCTAATAAATGTAACTGTAACAGAGGTTTCATAAACATTCTTGAGATGTTCTTCTGAAGTAGCTTTATTTTGGCACCCTACTTTTCCCGCTCAAACAAATGAAAAGGTTGGCTGATATTGTCAAAATACAGCACTACTGGTGAACTAAGAGCCATTTATTAAAATAATGTATTGATGTAGTGTCATAAAACAGAAAATCGTATTTCTGCAGGAAAAACCTATTACCTAATGCTAGGCTTATTTTATTTTAAAGGAAAAAGTATCCCAATTGTGGATTCTAAAAGTCAGATGATGTGGTTCTCACACTGGCCCATCAGAGGCTAACTAGGCAGCTTTTAATGCGCTGAAATGTGTTCTGAAAAGGAGATATTTGTATAATTAACAAGTCTCGACTTTGTAGAAATGCATTAACTGAATGTAAATTCTGATCTATTATGACTCAAAAAGCTGATGAAATAAAGATAAATATAATTTTCTCTAGTTGTAGAGGGATTTTAAAATAATATATAGCCAAGTATGACAACTAACACACACACACACACACACACACACACACACACACACACACACGCCAGAGATACTCTAACTTCTGTGGGTCCAGGGTTCTTCAGAGCTGACCATTTTCCTGACATCATCTTAATCTTGTCTTTTGTCATAGCACTGCACTTTTTACTCCAAAGGTTTCTCTACTAAAGTGGGGAGGTGAAGCCATAGTTCAATTCAATTTATTTTTATATTGCCTCGCACATAGAGTCTCTCAGAATGCTTTACAGTAAGATATAAAATAATCATATAACACTTGCCTATACTTGAAATAGCTGCAATCACCCAGATAGCAAGGGGGTGCAGCTATGCACAGCCATGGGTCAAAGTCCCCATCCAGGCACCCCTGTTTAGAAACCATATAAATGAACATTTCAGCAGAGTGACGTGATCATATAATATCACTTGCAAAGTGCTCCCTTCTCAAGGAATGAAGGAGAGGCTTCACTTTTCAATTCAAATAAAAACCTTTTTCTGTCATAAACCTGTGGTGCTCTGAACTGGCAACCACTTTCCTCCCATATGCAGAACTAAAGAGCAAAGGACAGGAACATGTTTTCTTTCTATTGCTGCCAATTATTTTAATCACACATGATTTATGGCTTCCTGGGAAGCAGTTTTTCTGGGGCACCTCTTTTTATTGTGTGTTCAATATTTGGGCCCCAAGAAGTAAAGGAGAAAGGCCAGTGGAAAGACAGAAAGAAATGGTGCTTCTTTTAGTCAACTAATAGCACTGAAAAAGAGATGCTACACGTGAGACTTGAAACTCACAATGAATCAATGGTGGGAAAAAGGGATAAGGAAGGATGATAGAGAAAAAAATTGCTCGACAAGGTGGTACAAATTAAACAACAATGCTTACAGAAAAAATAAAAACTAAAACTAATGTCTGTAAAGGATAATGAGGGAGGCAATTCTGCCAAAGGGAAATTAGGTCAAATCAATGTATCAAGTTGGTGTAGCATTTTAATTTACAGAAGGGTTATTCTGGACCTGCTGTAAGGAAATTAGAGATGTTTTTACTCTCTGAGAGTGAAAGGATTATCCAGTGTACGAAAAAAGTAAAGTCAGCAGTTGAAAGCTACTATGTTTGCAAAGATGGTTCTTTTACAGAGCAAATAGCAGTTTGAAATTACTAAGCCCCAGACAAAGTAATTCTCAAAAAAGAAGCTTCTTCTCCAAGCAGCTCCACCCTTGTCACATAACTTTTCAAGTACAAAGACAAAGCATTCGTCGTCCTTTTTTTTTTTTCAAAAAGTACAAAAAGAAGCTAACAGACTCCAGGGGAATTCAAATGATCTGTATCAGTAAATAATCCACAGTACCCTTGTTTGGGAAGCATGTTTCTAGAAAGCTGTGAACCTTTTCTAAGCCTCTACTTCATGCATCTAACTATATCTTTATAGTACAGACTAGCAAGCTGGAATATATTATAACTCATTTTTTGACCTTTTAATATTTCTGTCACTGATTGTCAGAGTTGAGTACTACATTCTATCCTGAGGTGATGGATTATTTAATTAACCATTGACCTTTTCCCAACGTTTGTTGACAATGAGCACAATCCTGTGATAACTGCCCACTTTGTGTAGTGGTCAATTCTCTGTTGTTTATCAATCAGAGAATATTATTTTTTGTAATTTAGATCAAGTATCTAGAAATACTTTATGCCATTTATTTGACAAATTCTGGTTTCAAAGAATTCATATATATTTCCATTTCACTATCAGAAAAGAATAGGTTTATTGTATTTAAAAAACAAACAAACAAAACCCATATCAGCAAACACGTCTGATGGAACTTTAATAAGTCTGCCTGTAGAAAAAGAATCATGTTTTCTATTTATAAACTTTTAAGGAATTGTTGCAGCATCGGTCTTCTAGTGCCGCACACCTCTCCTGGTCTCCACTTAAACCCTTTTTTCTAGGGAATAAGATCCCCCAGAGGAGACAAGCTGGTCCTTGGAAAAGTTCTTCTAACTATTGTTTATAAGATGTACTTATCAGTGAAGGAAAGGTTCTTGCATTTTTCCAATGTTTATTTTCTTTATAGAAGGCCAGAAAAATTGCGGTAAAACTTGCTTAATTAAATAGTAAAATTAGAACCTTTCGTTTGAACGACTGATTTGTTTCTGTACTTGGGGTAAACAGTATCCACTCACCACTTCAGGAGTCTCACACCTGCCCACATTCCTCCCAGAAGGGCTTTCATTCCTGATTCTGGTGACACTGATAGTACTGGACCCAGAGGTTTCACTGAGCATGCGGAGCTTTCTCCCATCCCCCGCCAAAAGCAGCGCGGTATTGAACGGAAGTAGGGACCTTTCCACAGGCACCATATGGGTCTTTTTGGCATTTTTTTCCTATGCGTTTGGTTTTGCAAGACTTGCTGGAAGACATAGAGTGCAAAGGTGTTTGGAGCCAGAGAGTTCTAAGCTCAGAATCTTAGTTCTTTCTCTTTCAGAATACTACTGTGCATATCTTTAATCATCTTGGTGCCTCCATTTTCCCACCTATAAAATGAGAGTATAAATACCCAACTTTCCCACTTGCTGTGAAAACTGAATGAGATAATATATTCAAAATTACTGACAAATAGCAAAAACCTATTAAAACAAAGCTGTTCTAATGTAGTGGAGAATTTTATAGTTAGTCATGTAGATATGACCATTATCTCCGCAGAATAGAACGCAATATGTTACAGATGTTTCAGCAACAACTGAAGTCCGTTTCTATTTCCCTGGAGTCCACAATGTTTAAAGACTTGACATTATGGAAGTATATTGTCTTCATTAATTTATGTTAATTTTTAATGTTACTGTGGCAGTATAGTATAAAATATACAGAAGCCTTGGATGTACATATACACATAAACACACAGGCCTACGCATAGATATAGGGTTAAAGAGCTTTAACTCTGAGAAAGCAGATTTTCATTAAAGCCTTAATCTAGGACATAATAAAAAAGTGGCCATTTTCTGTTTGACAAGAAAAGAAAAAGAATTCTTAAAGTGAAAGACATGTTGATGCTATAAAAATAAAGCATATATATGGTTACATTTATGAAAATATGACTCAAACTTGTTATTTACTTTTATTAGTATATGTTGTGATACACAATTAATATATTCATCGTGGGGTATTGGTGAATACACATATCACATCTTGATCCTTTCCCACCCTCCTTCCTGTCTCCCCCATCCTCAGATCCCCTTCCTAAGTGCACAAAGTCTTAAAACATAGAGCTTTATAATTACGCGCACAGAGACAGCACAGGAAAGCTACTCTCGTTTTCACATATACAGGTTAATCATGTATTTGGTGTGGCCACTGTCAGTTTCGCTTCAGAGCTGAGGGGTACACCTCCTTTTCGAAGAGAGCTACGTGGGCATAACATCAGATATCTAAATGGTTAAGTTGTTACCTTTGGTACATGGGTGACGTTAATACAATACTATGATGGATATCTCTTAGCACATACATCACCAAAACACAGACTCTCAAGCATCTCTGACGGAGGCTGCCCTTTCAATGTCAGTGTCAGTCTACACCGGAATGGCAAAAATGAGCGAATGTGACAGAAGAGGGCTGTACCAATTATAGATGAAGGGATAGTATCTACTCCCACTGTTTGATGTAATTTGTTTGGCAGTCCTTCTGCATTTGTAGGCAGCAGATTGTAGCTGTTTATGAAATGACAAATGGTATTCAATGACATTGAATGGCTTCTCTAATCAAATTAACTCATCTAAAAAGGGGTCATGAATTATGGTATTTGTTGAATATAAGAGGACGAGAAAAGTTTGAACTTTAAGTACTAAAAACTTATTCCACATATACCTGAAAAGTAAAAATAAGCATAAACAAATTGGTTTGTTTTAATAACTGTTTTTTGAAAAGTGTTCAAAAACCAATATTTTAAAAGTCTTTACTGTGATTTTTCTTGAGAAAAGTAGTACTTTTAATTAAAGAGATTTTTTTCTTATCTAGTTTTATTAGAGGGGGAAATGTGATGGACACATTTTTTTAAACTAGAGTTAGTGAAATAACTGAAGCTGCTATGAGATAAAAAGCTTTGGGGGGGTTAGTTTTCCAAATATTAACAAGTTTTAAATCAGCACTTAGCCTTTTTAAATGACAATATTTTGGTGTAAGTTACTTTATTAACTACTTTATTAAATACATTACAATATTTAGATCACATTTCACACAACCAGAAGTTGTTTTCTTTAAATACTTCAG
This sequence comes from Fukomys damarensis, assembly GCF_012274545.1. NCBI lineage: Eukaryota > Metazoa > Chordata > Mammalia > Rodentia > Bathyergidae > Fukomys > Fukomys damarensis. The sequence goes on along the minus strand of NW_022900941.1, from coordinate 26,435,609 downwards.
GAATACATACAATTTTCAACTTACATGTCTTTCAGATAAGACTTTCATCTCTTACATATAACTAGTAGAACAGTGGTAAACTGGGTAAACCTTAAACAAGTGTATTTTCATATTTATTTCAAATTTATTAGACATAGGTAGTCTTTTACATACTCAGTACAAACCACTACTGCTATAAGCCAAGAATGATTTTTTTTCCTATCTCTGAATTATTCAAATTTATTAAACAATATTTCACATTTGTTTGACACAATGTCAAACTCAGGACTCCTAAAGAACGGCTGCAGCTTTGGAACTGTTATGCTTTCTTGGACTTTAATCATTTTTGGCACAGGTCCATTTCCTGTCAGAAAGTGAAACAGCTTTGGAATGTCATTTTCACGAAAGAAAACAGAGAGAATCTGAGAGGAAGTTCTCCTCCACTCCAGATCCCCTAAGATACTCAAACACGCTCACAGGAGGGCTGGAATACATCAAACATTAGCAGAGGGAAAAGGACACAATTTTCCCACATTAAAATACATGGATAAAGTTGAACTTCTGCTAAAAATAGTTCCCATGACTAATCCTATTAAGTTTAAAAAATTGGGCAGTATCCTCCTTGAAGCAAAATTACTCTCTGCCCTCCACTGTGCTGCATCCCACACTACCACCACTCACACCCCAAAATCAGCAGCCCCTCAATGTTAAGCCCTCATTCTTCCCTTGTAATGACATTAGAGGAAAAGGATCGTGCATTTTGTTCAGGTCTAAGATATCAAAGGAAATCAGAATAAGATATAAAGATCAAAATTATCTCAAGCTACAAAAAATTCCAAAGAGAAATGCACTGTCCTTAATAGATGGGCAATGTTTTCCCACTCACTCTTGGACTCGCTGAATGTCCCTAGGGTACAATGATACAGCAGAAAGCCGAGATTACTCTGAGCTATGCCACTTCAAGGCCTAAAAATGTGGGCCAGGCACATGGAGCTGCAAAATGCAAAAATCTCTCCTCTTTTGGACTTGTGAGCCCAATTTTTGCCTCTTGTGACAACTTCAAAAACTAGAAAAAGAGGCAGAAGAAATGAAAGAAGCTGACCGAGTACATATATTCGTGTCCAAGAGAGACAGAGGAGACCCTTGATAGTCTCACTGTCCTACAGTTCACACTACTAATCAGTGCTGCTCTGGTCTTTTAGCAGAGAGATATGGGAATATAAAGAAGTCCCTCCAGCAGGCATCGTTATGTACCATGATATTGGCATATGTTAGCTAAGTGATTAGCACTGGAAAGGTTCAGCCGCAGTGAAACCTAAACCCAGTCGATGCCACTAACATGGAGATTTAATGAATCTCATAGACCAAATTAAAATAGAGAAAGCAAAATAACAATAGGAGAATAGCTTTCAATGAAATCATCAATCCAAAAAAAAAAGAAGGAGAAGAGATAAATGTCATCTAAGAATCCTTTCTGGGACCACTGGACAATCATTGAACAACTAGTTTAAAAGAACAGGTAGGTAGCCTACACCTAGTTGTTACAACATAACTTAGAAAATATTTAGATTTTTGAAACAGTGGTTCATCTTTCCAGTTTTGCATTAGCATGCAAAAAATGAATTAATTAATTGATTTAGTTTTCCCCATTGTTACTATAGTGCACAATGCCTGTAGCTACAAAGTCATAAGGAAAAGATCTTTTGTTGAATTATATTTGTTTGAAACATAACTTGTGGCATTGGGTCATTAATCATTGGAGCTTATCCTGTATGTATGCACTTCACTGAGAACTGTGACCTACAACTCCATCAATGTGTAGTTCTGTCTGAAAAGGATTTGTTTACCTGTAAGCCAAGCACATTTTTCAGTTTGCCTTTCGTGAATTAAAAGTTCTAGGTTAATAGTTACCAAAGCAATAGAGAGAGAAAGTTTTGAAGTTAATCAAGGGAAAATGACTTTCTCACATGACGGAAAGGAAGCGAGGAGTTAAGAACCTGGGGCACAGCCACCCTGCCTGGGTTTAACTCCCAGCTCTGCTACTTTGTAAGTGAGAACTGTAATTTCTGTGTCTCTGTTGAACGAGAAGTAAAAGAATATAATGAGTTAGGAGAGACAGAGAAATGTTTGAAAGCAGCAAGAAATGTCATGTTCTTCCTCTTTTGAGCGGCAACCCTATTATTCCCACAACACTGAACTTGATTTAGTCAGTGAGATTGGTGAATTAGTTTTGGCTGTGGCCTTCTATGAATACACATGATTTGTCCTCCTTCTGAACCATCCAATGACAATTCTGAATCCTTGTCCCCTGGGACTAGAAAGATCCATAAGACCATATATTCAAACATACAGATTTCTTTACAAGTACATATGTCAACAAACAGAAATAGCAAGAACAAACTGTCAACATTTAAAAACAGTAATACTCCACATCTAGAAACATTGCAATTATAAGACATTTATAAAAGTTCTGGGGCAACCTAACCTAATCTCAGAGAATTTTAGGTTTCTACTTAAAGAATTAACATAGAAGAAACATTTTAATTTTAATTTTAATTTTAATTTTTAAAATAAGCAAAAGAGGTGTTATTTTACAACATAGGGGATGAGCCTGAAATTAGCCTTTTATAAATTCAGAACTTTTTATATTTTCTTGTGAAAATATAAGCCCATCTCATTAGTGTTAACTACAATTCAGGTTCTGTATTGTAATTTTGCATGGCCTCCAATAGCTGTGCAATTTTGTCTTTCTTGGCTTCGGTATCCTTTGTGGGAGATGAGGATTGGTGTATATGCATTTCAGCTCATCTCTGATGCAAAATTTAGCATGAAAGTCTTTTTCTCTTAACCTTTTTCATTCCTGTACAAAATGGTAATCTTAGATGTCCTTAGGATTTCATCAAAGCCATCAATTCCTGATCATCTCTCTGCTACTTGCTCTGTCCAGTTTTTCTCCTCTATGGGCCAAATTTCTTTGGTCATTGTTTATGATGTTCCTAAATTATTGTTTATGATGTTCTTAAATTTCATAGCCAAGCTTCACCACCTAGGAAAAACTTTTCCACAATATAATGTGTCTGGAATTGTTATTGGCTGAATCTCCCTTGAGATGATTACAACTGTACCCTTACTTTTCATGGTAGCTTTTGTGCTGTCCTCTTTGTAAGCTCAGCACCCAGGATGTTGATGAATGCTTGTAAGGGTGAAATCACCAATGATCAATTCTAACGAACAGCTTGCTGCAGCTCTAATGGTGAGACATATAAAATACATCATACATTAAATTTAATGTTCCCTCATTAGTCTTAATTAGGTTCCTACATTGCAACAGGATTATGGTTTCTCCGTGTTTAGGTTTTCTCCTAAAAATGAGTCTACCCCCAGATAATACTTCAGAATACTTTGAAAATATTTGAATAAAAATATCCAGCAATAGCTATCAATAGTGTCCTTGATCTTAAACAAAATCCTAAAAGAAGGGACTAAATTCTCAGATTTCTAAAGATTTTCATGTCATAAATAAAGGCCATAAAAAGTTTTATTTTATTTAGGAATAAACTTTAAAATTGCAAACATTTTTTCACTAAAAAGTAATTAGCCTATTATTTTCTTTATTTCCTTTTCTATCATTATGCATAATATGTAATATGTTTGTAGGGGAAGTTACGGTAAGCAGGGAAGAGAAAAGAATAAGGGAAAAGGAAAAAATGGAAACAAAGTCTTTGTAAATAGGGAAGGATGGAGCGGGGAAGGGAGGCTGGGGAAATGGAGAAAAACTGAGAACCAAGATACATCATGTAAAGGTACAAGATCCCAATGATGAACGTAAATGTATCATACATCTAAAATGTACCAGTAAAATATGTTAAAAATAAACAAAAGAATAGCTGCTGCCCTCTTCTTCCCATTTCATAGTTTAGCTTCTCCTTTTATTGGCAACTACTATAAAGACATGTCAAGTTCAATATCTTCATAGCAGTTATAAAAGAGGGGAACTTGACAAATTATGAAGTGTACCTACTTTTAAGTAATCAACGAAGGCCCAGAGGTTTTGAAGATTTGTAGAGGTCATGTAGGTAATGGTAGATCTGTGAACTACCAGGCTGTCTGACCCAGAGTTCATCACATAGGTGATGACCCTCACAATGTATATGAGAGTACAGTTCCCTGTCGTAGCCCAAATGCAGCATGCAGTGCAGTGCAAGCTTCCCAAACTATGACTGAATTCACGTTTTCCTGCAGTGACCCTAGCTGAGCAGATTCTGAAATACTTGTTGCTTGTTTGCATTTTTATGAGGAAATATACACCAGTAAAGAGAAAAGCTAAAGAAAATGCAGTATAAATCATGCTTTTAAGAAGAACTCTTCAGTTCTTTGTCACTAGATAGTGAAATGGTTAGTAAAGGAACACTTAAGTCCTGAAAAGCTACATGTCATTCTCACATATGTGCTGGTGATTTAGGAATTATAATGGATATTAAACAATGGATTAAAAGGAATTCAATCCTTCTGTAGATTCAAGGCTATTGACTCTTCCTGTTAGAAAAGGACCAAATTATTTCTTATCTTGCTTTTTTCCTTGTCTCTCTGGACTCTTCACTGCTCCCTAGAAATTGCTAAGATGTTATGAATGCTTCTCCAGCAAAGTCTCATCTGGAAGAAAACTGTCATGATTTAAGGGCAGAGAGTAAAGAGAAGATTTCAAAACTAAATTATATTACTGAGTAAATGAGAAGCATTAATATAACATGTAAAATGTTTAAAATTTGCCAGCCCCGCAAAACTGTGAGCATGAGGTGAGGAATAGACAGTTATGGTGAAAGATGCAAAGCTTAGAAATTTTTTATATCAAAGCAGTTTTAGGTCACATAACTTTTAAACAATATATGTTCATTTCTGCCATCTATATATTTAGGAAATGAAAATATATTTACAAAACAAGCAAAAAAGCTTTTATGGTCACCCAAGAATTACACTTTATAATCCTAAGTCATTTTCAAAAATGTTGTGCTACAAGTCTTTAATAGTTCCTTGTATTAGCTCCCCATACACAGATTCAAACCCTGGAGATTCTAAAAAAGGTTAAAACCCTTTCCAAGTCAATTTAGATACTTTCAAGTTAGAGAAAGGAATCACATTTTTAGATAAAATTCCTAACAATGTAACATTTACATAAAATAATATCTGAATATTTTCTCAAATATTAAAGAAAATGTAAAAAAAGATGACATATGCCATATTGGTATTCATGAATTCAAATTCTGTAATTCATGGTACAATCACAACATTGTTATAGTGCACATTCCAGAAAAAAAAAGTACATGCTTTAAATGGTGCAACATTAACAATCATGCAATATCTAATTGGGGATCAAAGAAGGCACGATGTGAACATACCTGTCAGAATGGCTGTAACCCAAAACACTGACAACACCAAGCTGTGAGGTTATGGAACAATAAGAACTCTCACTCATTCTTGTGCTAAAGAAAAGTAGTACAGCCACTTTTGGAAGACAATTTGGCAGTTTCTAACAAAACTGAACATACTTTTACCATATGACTCATCATTCACTCTCCTTGGTATTTACCGGAGTTGAAAACTTATGTACACACATAAACACACACACACACACGTACACAATGTTTATCATAGCTTTATTCGTAATTTCCAAAACTTGGAAGCATCCAAGACATCCTCCAGTAGGTGAAAGGGTAAATATACTTGCACATCCAGACAACAGAGTATCATTCAGTGCTAAAAAGAAATGAGTTATCAAGTCACAAGAAGACATAGAAGAATTATAAATACACACTACTAAGTGAAAAAAGCCAATCTGAAAATGTATGATTCCAATTTTATGACATTTTGGAAAAGGCAATACTATGAAGACAGTAAAAAGATCAACAGTTTCCAAGGAGTTGAAAAAGGGAGGAGAGAAATAGGCAAAGGCAAGAGGACTCTTAGGGCAAGGAAAATACTGTGTGATATTATAATGATGGATACATGCAATTATATATTTGTCCAAACCCATAGACTCTACAGCACCCAGTGAACCTTAATGTAAATTTTGGACTTTGAGTAGTAATGACCTGTCAATGCATGTTCACAAATTATAACAAATGTGCCATTCTGGTAGGGTGAGGTTGGTAAGTAAGGAAGCTACAGACATGAAAAACCAGACGGTATGGGGAAAAACTCTGCACCTTCTGCTCTATTTTGCTGTTGTCCTAAAATAGCTCTAAAAATGAAGTCTTAGTTAAGCATTAAATACGGAAATAAAAAGTCAGAGGAAGTTTAAACAAATGTATAGTGGTACAGCCAACTCTATAGTCACTAAAGAAATGGACAGTAGCTTCTACTATTAAACTGTTGGATTGGTAGCAAGCTATTAAACCACCCACAGAATGTCAAAATATTTTGTACACCTCAGAGCTAGAGATGCATGACTCTCTGTGATTTATGGAAACATTATTTATAATGTTTTCTGTTCATTTCTGTACAGTCCTGCACCTTTTTATAAACCTACTGATTAATATCAAACAGTGAACAAATCTGACAAGCAGGATTACCAATCTAACAAATCTGTTTATAGTGTGACTGAAAAAAAGCACAGCATTTCAGGCAGTGTGCTTAGTAATAAAATCTTGTGGTACTTAAGTGGTGAAGGGATTACTTAACTGTCAAAGTTTCTTTAACTGTTAAGAGTAGCCACATTAAAGATATGCTATTCAGAAGCACCAGTAAAGTATGTAATGTTAGTTTATTCATCATTATCATATTTCTACATTTAAATATAACATTACTGGTGTGTAAAATAATAAAGTCAGCTACTTGAAATTAACTTCCCCTAAGGCATTTTTATGGCTGAAAATCAACAAAAATATATACAGATTAAAAGTTACATTATATAAATATTTTATAATTTGTGTGAGATATCTGTTCCACTGGGTTCAGTGTTATATTATTCACTGAGATATGGAAACAGCAGATGTGTCCACTGATGGATGAATGGATAAAGAAAATATGGTGGATATATATATAATAGGATTTCCTTAAAAAGAAAGAAATCTTGTCTTTTGCGACAACCTGAATGAAGCTATAAGACATTAAACTGTATGAAATTAACCAGACATAGAAAAATAAGTAGCACGTGATCTCACAGGGAATCCATAAAAGTGGAGCTCATTAAAGCAGAGTAGAATACTAGTTGCTAGGGGCTGAGAGGTGGGAAATAAGGCAAAGGGTACAAAGGTTCAGGCATGTGGGATGAAAATGTTCTCGAGAGCCAAGGTACAACATAATGTCTATAGTTGATATTGTATTCAGTAACTGAAATTTGCTAAGAGATGATCTCACATAGTCTCAAAACAAACACCCATATTCATAACTGTGAGGTAAAGGATGATAATTGGCTTGATTTTGCATATATCACGGTATCATCTTGCATACTATAAATATGTGTCAAATGTACCTTGACAAATTTGAATAAACTATATGAAAATAATATATTCTGTCTTAAAGATTTTTAATAATCTATTCTTTGTTTAAAAATAAGTGCATTATCAATTTTAGACCTAGAAAAAGCCCATATATTATGTTATATTCAAATATTTTTCTTTAATAATGAGTGATTATATCATGAACTTCATAACAACTCTGAGATATTTTGCAAAAGCCTTTCTTTAATTTTGACAATTTTGTCTAATCTGTTTAGTTCTCTAATCTGTTTAATCATACACAGAAAGTATTTAAAATCATAATTAATATTAATGAAAAACTGAAAGAAATAAAATATTTTAAAATAATTTATATTACCACAATATAAATAATTTATATTAACAAAAATCAATTGTTATCAATAAATAAATTTGATAGATGAGTGAAGCCTAAATCTTTAAAATGATAAATTTTCGTATAAAATAAATGGAAAATAATTCACTCAAATATTTGGCTGTAGGATACTCCCAAATTGTGCTTTTATAAGTGTAAAAAAGAATATTTTTAACCTTAGGATTAGTATAACAATTTCCTGTAAATTATTTTTGACAAATGTAAACACTAGAAGAAATGGTCACTTTAGGAAATACAAAATATTTATTTCAGATCTACATATCAGTTTTAAATCTGTTTTGTAAAACTTTTACAAGGGATAGTTTCTGAAGACTTGTATAGTAAGAAACAACAACAAAAAAGAGTAAAACAAAATCAGTACCTAATTCATCTTCCTCTGCTAATATGAATTAAAAATAACTGCTGGAAAGGGTTCCATGGTGAAGTAGGAAGTGCCGTAGATCTGCTCCTCTTCTGAAACAACTGTTATGCAGGGAAAAAATGTCATAATCAACTCTTTGAGACTGAAAGCTAATCAAAACCTTACAACACCAGAGAATGTTGAAGTAACAAAGAGTCTGCTAAATTCTAGTATTTAAGAAAACCTGTTCATGTCACTAGCTAAGCACTGGGAGAAAAGAATAGAAATTTCATGGAGGACAAGTAACTAGAAATACAGTCTTTTCCAGCATAGTTTGAAAAAATACAAATAGATAACTTCAGCCCACACAAAGTGACAACAGCATACTCTAGGGAGGGGAATACATCTGATTTTCATAATTACTACATTAAAATAATCACAATTCTGTTTTTCAACAAAAATACTATCATACATTAAAAATAGTAAAGTATTATTTATTAATAGGAAAATAATCGACATAAAGCCATACCTAAGGAAGTACAGTCATTAAGCACATTAAATCAATGCTTTAAGCCGAAGGTATTAAATATGCTCAAAGAATTAAAGGAACCCATAGACAAATGGATAAAGAAAATCAAGAAAACAATGCATCAGCAAATAGTATGAAGAAAGGCACAGAGAAAATATTTAAATGGAAATTCTGGAACTGAAAAGTGCAATAGCTAAAGTAAAAAATTCACTAGAGCAGTTCAACATACATTTTGTGTGTGTGTGTGTGTGTGTGTGTGTTTGTTTTATTTTTAGGTTTTTTTTGGTTCATGTTTTTTATTAGTACCTGTTTGCAACACATCATAATCCCATTCATTGTGGATAGTTTGTATATGTACACATTTAGTTCTTTTTTTCATGTCTCAATCACTTCATCCCCTTCTCTTTTGCAAAAGATCTATCTTCCTGTTTCCCATTTTCTATCCTTTATTTTACTCTTTATTTACATGTTGGTTTCTCACATAAGATAAATTATGATATGTTTAAGTTGTGTGTCTGATTTACTTAACATTATCATCTCAAGACACTAAACTTGAAGATTTGTCATTTGAAATTCACCAACCTTATGAAAAGAAAAATGATCTGATCCTAAAGAAAGAGTGGAGCAAAATTAAGCATACTTAATATGGGAATCCTGAAAGGGAAAAGAGAAGTAAAAGGACAGAAATACTATGTAAAGAAATAGTGGTGAAAAAAATCACTAGTTGATGGAATAAAAATAGCCAAGAAGTACTACCAACACCAAAAACAGAGATACGCAGTTCTCTAAAACACTTTATAATAAAACTTGGCATAGACAAAGAGAGATCCCTGGAAGTAGGAGAAAAAAATATAATACATCATGTAACAGGGATTAACAGCTAATTTCCCATTTGCAACTTAAAAGTCAGATAGTAAGGAGATGGCATATTTACAGTCCTGAGAGAGGAAAAAAAAAATGTATCAATCAAAAAATTTCTATAGAAAAATCATACTCCAAAAATAAAGAAGAAAATAAAATAGTCCCAGATACATAAACACTACTAGATGCTGGCTAAAAGAAGTACTAAAGGCAACCATTTAAACTACAATTAAAGAACATCAGATAAAAACAAAAACAAAATCAAAACATTAGTAAATGTAGCTACATAAGTAAATACAAAAGCCAGAATTGTTATATTTTAGTTTGAATGCCTCATTTTTCAAATATGACTTTAAAGAAAAAATATGTAACAATAATTATAAATCTATGTTAATGGACACACAATATCTCATTTGTCACATTTGTTATCTGTGATCTTTTTACACTTAATTTTTCATGATAATCTCACAACTAAGTGTATCATTAATCTAGCTACGTGTATGTGTGTGTAAAATTCACTTTTTGGGGATTGAAAAATATCTACAAAGAATATGAAAAGTAATAGGTAAATAACCACAATGTAGCAGTTATAGACTGATGAGAAAAATCTAAGATCCCTATATGCAGTAGTTACATGTAGCTGCATAACAATGAAGTTTTTCCCAAAATTTTTGGAAATAAAAGTGACAGACATTTTTTTCCTCACAATCTCTACATAGCAGGCATCCAGTATCACTTTAGCTAGGTTACTCTTGCTCTAAGTTTCTCATGATTTTTTTAAAAATCATTTTTCTCTACTGACTCAGGCAAGCTCAGTGAGGTAGAAAAGATCTACTTGGAAACTCGCAGGGTTTCTGCAGGATTCATTCTCTCACCCCAAGGCCTCCTGTAGAAAGCTGACTCATGACATCCCAGCTGACTTTCTGAAGAGTGAACAACACAAAGTGAGCAAGAAAGAGTGCCCAAAAGTCTGCAGCCCTTTTGTGGCAACCATCACTTATGTATTCTGTCTCTTAGAAGCTAATAACTAAACCCAGCCTCCATTTAAAGGGACAAGTTTTATTCAAAGGCCTAAATGACAAGAGGCAGGTGTACTTGATGCCATCTGAAAGACTGCCCACAATTCAAATATAAACTTGTATGCCTCAACCAGAAAATCTAAATTTTACATTAGTTAACAAAATATAGAGGTATATGTACAAGAATATTATTTATAGTAGTTCAAAATGGACAAGGGGAAAAAATGACAACCAAGAGCTGTCATGTAGAGGTACAAGATCCTAACAATGAATGTAACTGTACTGTATCCCTAAAATGTACCAATAAACTCAATTAAAGCTGAAAAAATGGAGATTGATTAGGAATAGCATTGACTACTAACCTGAGTGATAGCTAAATGAACTGTGGTTCATCTCTATTTATATAAAATACTATGCAATATTTTAAAATAATGGAGTTTTGGAAAGGAAAGAAAGGAAATGAAAAAATATTAGAAAAGGAAAACATGGAAACAAAGTCTTTGCAAATAGGGAGGGATAGAGGGTTTGAAGGAAGGGCATGGGAATAAGAACCAAGATACACTATGTAAAGGTACAAGTTCCCAATAATTAATGTAACTGTATAGTACACCTAAAATGTACCAATAAACTTAATAAAAAAAAGTAAAATAATGGGGTTGATCTATACCAGTTATCTTGTCAGAAATTTTGATAGAATTATATGCAAAAAATCATCAGAACATAATATTATTTCATTATTATGGTGGCAATAATATCTATAAATTAACCCACTATATAATTGTGTTTATATGTGTATATAATGATATGTGAAAGAAAAAATGTATAGAAGGAAAGAGTCATACAATGATAAATATCCCTGGTTTACATTGATTACTTCTTGGGAGAGGCTTGGTTGGATAAGAGGATGTGAAAACAAGCCATATGCAAATACTCATCACATAAAGTTTAAAAAGTCAGAACAAGATTTAAAGTATATTTATAAAATATATGTTAAAATATAGGGAAAGTTACCAATAATGACACATAGGTATAAATTTATAGACACATATCTGTGCATAGATATATATTTTACCTGTATACCTATAAAAATATATGAAAAAATGGGCCAAATGAAACAAGAATATGTCATTTTATAAGCTTCTTAGCACCTAAAATCAAACAAACAAAGAAGTTTCTCTACCACACTAGTAGTACTTCCTGGTGAGTAACTATATTTAATAGGCAAGTACAAGCCATAAATCCCATACGTGCATGAGATTATATCTAGATTTCTCTGAGAAAGAGAATTATTTTCAAGGGCCAGTGGCATGCACCTCCCTGGCAAGTGCAAGGTCCTGAGTTTGAGTCCCAGTATCACGAAAAAAAGAGAGAATTATCTTCAAATAGTATAGGCTAGAGAGCTGCAATATGGATCTTAGTGTGTTGCACTTTTTCAGAAAATTGTTCCTATAATTTCTTTCTTTCATTTATGTTAAATCACTCCAACATGTTTTGGCTTCTGAACTGATAGCCTCTATCATTTTAACTCTACGGTTTTTACAGTAAACTGCCTTTCATACAGAGGAAAATCATTAGAGCTGGAAAGTGTACTACTTTGTTAGGCAAACAAGAAATGGTAACACAAAGTGAAGGTCCTCCCTATCTGTCTCCAGAAAAATGAAGTACTTTAAAAATCACAAGTAAGGGTAAATTATCTATGCTATAGAGCTTAGCTCCTCTAATTTTACCAATAAATTAAAAAGCCCTAAAATCTTATGTTTCCATGGACAGCGCCAATCAGCAAATTAATCTTAATGCATATTTTAAGGCATATTTTCGAAGTTTATTTACAAATCAGGTGGAAGAATTAAGTAAAACTGAAAGATTATTTCTAAATAGCAATCTAACCTCAGAAAAATTTTCCCAACCACAGTCAAATTCAGATCATCTTAGGTATCTTTAGATAGTCTTAAAAACCACTAAATCCCACATGCCGTAAGACTCCAAGAAACAAATGATATTATGGTATCAAACTTGCCATTAAAATGGAAAATTTCTGCCTTAACATATTTCCAAGTCCCATGGACTAAAATGAAAAGGGGCTTTTTAAACATGTGTTCTTGTGGAAACAAACCTTCAGCCTTAATTAATTCTTGAGTGATCTGCTCTTAAATACTTTTGCATTTTACTACTATGATATGGCCTAGATGCAATGGAAACAGAGTATGGTAACTAACTCTTGAGTCTTTCTCAGACATAAAATATTCCTTCTACAGAGCTTCCCTCACATTTGAGGCTACATCACAAAGCCTTCCTTAAAGACAGGCCACACCTATCATCTTCCCATTGCCTGCAATCTCTCTCTAATGGCTCTTGCTTTACACTGACCATGATTGGAACAATTAAACTTTATATGCATATTAGACATGATTTCCTACACATTCATTCATCAGATATATTCTCACAGTAGTTAAGGAAGAGTAAAGTTAGTAAGTACTGACTCTGTAAAAAACAAATTCATTGTTCTGGTTACTAATATTTCTTGGAAATAAATGCAAATGAAAGAAATACATTTCTTCAATAAATGGTAAGATGAGTGGTTTGTAAACACCTGCAAACTCAATATATCCCCATCAGGATTAGGATATATAGAATCAAAGCCTAAATAATTTATGGAAAGGCAAAAAAGTATAAACTCCAATTTTTTTAAAAAAGTATTGGTAAGCATGAATATTAGACAATAAAATGGTTTTTAGTGTAACAAATGGAAGATGAATTTATAAATTATTATTTACCTATAAAATTGGCTTATAATTTTATAGGTTTTAAAATATAGCAATAACAGTAGCTTGACCTGTGTGCTACACTCGGGTGGCCACATGCCTTTGACCCTGTGACCCACAGAAGCCCAGCCGAGTGGGCACCAGTACGGATGTATTTGAGCCCCCTCCCCATCCCAATGAACAAGAGAAAGAAGGCCTCTCTAAAGCTCCTGTGATAAAGGCACACCACACCACCACAGTTGGTAAGTTGGAGGAACCACCACATTACATCAGAACTTGGTCTAACTTCAGCAGAAAGACAGCTAGAACCTGCAGTAGAACCTTGCAGAGTTCAACCTAGCAGGAGCACAGAGATCTCAGCTTGGGCCTTGCAGCCAGAAATCAGATTGAACCTCAGGGGACAGCTGCTGGCTTGCCGAGACTAATTAGCTTAGAACTGCACACTCTTGCCCACACTGTCTATTGTATCAACAGAGGCATACTGTGAAGGATGCCCTCTATTTCTATTTGTATTTATTATCTTCAAACTAATATGCTTCACTTATCTTTAATCATTTAAAATATTTTATCTATCTTTTTATTTTCTCATTTTTTTCTTTTTAATATCTTTTTCTTATCTTCTTTTCTTTCTCTCTCACTGTCTCTTACCTATATCTCCATTACTCTCCTTTTTTGTTCCTTTCCCTATCCTATTTTGAATTTATTTTCTTTCTTTTCCCTTTCTTCTCTTTTTTCTTCTCTCAATTGCCATTAGTTTTAAAAGAAAGTGATTAAATTTAAAAACAAACAAACAAAAAAAAAAGCAAGAAGCCGGGCATGGCGGAACACGCCTATAATCCCAGCACTTGGGAGGTTGAGACAGGAGGACCACAGTGAGTTTGAGACCAGCCTGGGCTACATAGTGAGTTCTAGGTCAGTCTCAACTACATAGTGAGACCCTGCCTCAAAAAACAAAACAAAACAAAACAAAAATTTTTTAAATTTTTTTAAAAAGTAAGAAAAAAAAAAAAAGAAAGTGATTACAGTCTCTAGCCTCCCTATTGCTGTTAGTTTCTTCTGTTCTTGGGTATATTTTGTTCTCTTCAACAGCTCCTTAGAATCTGTGAGATCTTCCTGTGTCCTCTGAGCTCACTTCTAAACTTTCGCTATCCTATCTATCCCTCCCTCCCAACTCCTTCTAAATCCCCCTGCTGAAGGGTAAAGTTGCTATATTGAAAAATTTATTCACTATAAACATATTTTTGGCTAGCCTCAATTTTGACTGAATTCACACAGTAAAAGGTGGTAGCTTACTAACTACCACAAATTGCCATTTTCAAAGCTGTGCTTGATGCTATTGTGTTGCTGACTATATCACTTGGGTTAAGGTGTTGTGATTGATCTAATCAGTTGTCTTCCCTGGTATAATGAAAATGAGTTTGCTTCAGAGACATTAGAGACTCAAAACCTAAAATCCAGCTATATCTGGAAGATTGAACTGTTAACCCAGGAATTAAACCAAGGACAGTACCAACAACAAAAACAGAAATGAGGAAGCATTTAAACAAAACACAAACGCAGACTTCCAGCCACCAAAAGTAAACTCTGGGGAAACGAGGTTAAAAAGTCTGACAGTTAACCATCTGATCACCCTGAACCAATAGCACAGCAAGCAACAAAATGGATAAATGAGGCTCTAGAAAAACTCAAAACAGAAGTAATTTCCCAGATAACCACAGAGATGGTGAGAAGAATGAAAGACATGATTAGAGACTCTAGAACAGAAACATATTTTAAAAAGTAGATGAGCTCAGTACCATAATGGAAACCATGAATGCCCAGTATAGGAAAGAAATGGAAATCTTCAATGCCCAACATAGAAAAGAAATGGAATCCATGAAACAAATGCAACCAAATATCCAAGAGACTAAAAACTCTATAGAAAGCATTCTCAGTAGGGTGAATGATTCTGAAAATAGAATTTCAGGTATAGAAGATAGGATTGCAGTCAGTGACCATGAAAAGAGAGATCTCTTAAAACAGTAAAGGACCATGAGAAATCAATCCAACAACTCTTAAATGATGCATAGAAGAATAATATAAGACTGATGATAGGAGTCCATGAAAAAGCAGGACAAGGTATAAATGACATAAAAAAGTGTTCACAGAATTAATGACAGAAAACTTAACAAACAGAGCAAAAGAATTTGACATGTAGATAACTTAGGCACATAGGACTCCACCTAGCCATGATTTTTTTAAAAAAATCTACACTTAGACAAATATAATCAAGATCCTGGAAACCCAAAAGAAGAACAAATACTATAAACAGAGAAAAGAAACAAATCACATGCAAAGGAAAGCCCATCAGAAGAATAACAGCAGACTTTTCAACACAAATCATAGAGTCAAGGAGAGTCTGCAGTGTCATATATTTCAAGCCCTAAAACAACTTCCAACCTAGACTAGTAGCCTGCAAAACTATCTTTCAAAATTGATGGGGAAATAAGATACTTCCAAGACAAAGAACACCTGAGAAATTTCACAAACACCAAGTCAGCACTCGAAACATTTCTACACAATATGCTGGAAAAAGAAAATGAAGACCACAACTCCATAAGGGCCAACACAGCAAATATACCAGACAAGGCAAGAAATTAAAGGGAGAGAGGCAAAAATTAAAAAATAGAAAATAAAAGAACAACAGAAAAATAATATGACAATGAAAAGCCAATACATAACAGTTATAATCATCAATGTTAAGAGGCCTCAATTCACCAATCAAAAGAAACAGCCTGTCAGAATGGATTCAGAAGAAAAATTCAACAATATACTGTATATAAGAAACCCACTTAATCCACAAACAAATTCATAGTATGAGAGTAAAAGGATGGAAAACTGTTCCACATAGGACAGAAGCCTGGAAAAAAAGAGGGGGTAGCTATCTTATTTGCAGGCAGAACTATTAAACTATTATTTCCAGGCAAAAACTAATTAAAACAGACAAAGACAGCCACTACATCCTTGTAAAGGGAACAATACAAGAGGAAGAAAATGACTATCATAAATATATATGAACCAAAATACTAATGTCCCCAACTATACAAAATATTAATGAATATGAAAAATGAAATAAACACTAATAAAATTGTAGTGGGTGACCACAATACCTCACTGACACAAATAGACAGATCATCTAGACAAAAAAATCAACAACAAAATAACAGAACTGAACCAAATCTTAGAACAAACAGTCTTAGTAAATGTCAACAGAGTGTTCCACCCCAGAAAATCAGAACATACATTCTTTGCAGCTGCACATGGGTCATTCTTTAAAATAGACCACATGCTAGATCATAGAACAATCTCAAGTAAGTGCAAAGAAATTGAAGTTATCCCCTGTATGTTATCAGATCATAGTGCAATTAAACTGGAGATCAATAGCCTAAGATACAACAAGAACTTCACAAACACATGGAAATTAAATAACACCCTGCTGAACAAACATTGTGTCACAGAGGAAATTAAAGAAGTTCATTTCTACAATTAAATGATAGTGCCAGTACAACACACAGGCATCTAGGGGACACAATGAAAACAGTTCTATGAGGGAAATTCCTAGCAGTAAATGGCCATACTAGGAAAGCAGAGTGAGCTCAAATTAAAAAAAAAAAAAACTAATGCTTAACCTTAAGCTCCTAGAAAAAAGAAGAGCAACACAAACTGAAAGCACATATAAGGGAGAAAATTACAAAGATCAGAGGAGAAAAAATTAATACAGTGGAAACTAAGAGAACAATACAAAAAAATCAAAGAGTTGGTTTTCTGAAAGAATAAATAAAACCAATGAACCCTTAGCCAACCTTATCCAAAAAAGGAAAGAAAAGGCTCAAGTTCATGCAATTAGGAATTAAAAAGGAGAAGTTGCAACAGATTCACCAGAAATCCAAGCACCATAAAAACCTACTTCAAAAACCTATACGCTAATAAAATGGAAAACATAGAAGAAATGGACAGATTTCTATTCACATATGAGCTTCCAAAGTTGAATGAAAAAGGCATAAAAAGTCTAAATACCAAAATTACATTCAGTGAAATTGAAAATGTAATTAAAACATTAACAAAGAAAAGCGCAGGTCCTGATGGCTTCATTGCTGAACTCTATAAGACATGTAGAGAAGTACTATCGCCACTACTCTTTCAGCTCTTCAAAGAAATTGAAAGGCAAGCAATAGTTCCAAATTCATTCCTGGAAGCAAGTATTACTTTGATTCCAAAACCAGGGAAAGACCCAACCAAAAAGGAAAACTACAGGACAATCTCCCTGATGAACATAGATGCAAAAATCCTCAATAAGATACTGGAAAACAGAATACAGAAGATCAAAATCATAAACCTGACAAAGTTGTATTTATTCCAGGGATGCAAGGATGGTTCGGCATACATAAATCAATAAATGTAATACACTATACCAACAGAATTAAGAACAAAAACCATATTATCATCTCAATTAATGCAGAAAAAACATTCAACAAAATTCAACACACATTCATGATAAAAACCCTGTAGAAAACTGGAATAGATGGTCTTTATCTCAACCTGATAAAGGCTATCTATGAAAAATCAACAGCCAGTATCATTCTAAATGGTCAAAAACTAAAAACCTCATGCTAAAATAAGGAACAAAACAAGAACATCCACTATCACAACTCCTGTTCAATATAGTTCTAGAAACATTAGCCACAGCAATTAAACAAGAGAAAGAAATAAAAGTAATAAAGATCAGAAAAGAGGAAGTTAAAGTGTGACCATTTGCTGATTATATGATACTCTACATAGAAGATCCAAAAAACTCTGCCAAAAGACTGCTAGACTTAATTGGCAGATTCAGTATAGTAGCAGGATACAAAGTCAACATTCAAAAATCAATAGCTTTCTTGTACACAAATAACAGACTTACTGAGAGAGAAATTATGGAAACAATTCCTTTCACAATAACATCCAAAAAAATGAAATATCTAGGAATCAATCTAACAAAGGAGACAAAAGACCTCTACACTGAAAATTACAACACTCTGAAAAAATAATTCAAAGAAGTTACAAGAAAATGGAAAGACATCCCTTGCTCCTGGGTAGGAAGAATCAACATAGTGAAAATGGCCATATTTCCAAAACTCCTATACAGATTCAATGCAATCCCTATTAAAATCCCAACAACATATTTCACACAACTTGAGAAAACAACACAAAAATTAATTTGGAAGCCGGGTGTGGTGGAGCACACCTGTAATCCCAGCACTCGGGAGTCTGAGGCAGGAGGATCACTGTGAGTTCAAGACCAGGCTTGGCTACCTAGTGAGTTCCAGGTCTGTCTCCACCACATAGTGAGACCCTGTCCCAAAAAAAGAAAACAAAAAAAGAAATTTTTTTTTTCATTTGGAACCAGAAGAGACCTAGAATAACAAAAACTGTTCTAGGCAACAGAGACATGACGGGGGTATCAAAATTCCCTATACTAAAAAGTCAACAAAAGAAGCAGACCCAAGGATCAATGGAACAGATTTGAAAATTCAGAAACACCAGACATACTCAGCTACCTCATCCTTGCCAAAGGAGCCAATGATCCTCACTGGAAGAAAGATAGCTTCTTTAATAAATGGTGTTAGAAAAACTGGATTTCAACTTGCCAAAGATTAAAACTAGATCTCTATCTTTCACCATGCACTAAACTAAAATCCAAGTGGGTCAAAGATCTAAGTATCAAAACAGAAACACTAAACTTACTGAAAAGTAAATTGGGTAGAACTCTCAAACACATTGGCATAGGAAAAGACTTTATGAACAAATCCTCAGCAGCGCGAGAACTTGCACAAAGAATACACAACTGGGATCTCATTGTATTAAAAAGTTTTTTTAATGCAAGAGAAATCACCAACAGAGCTAAGAGACAACTTACAATGTGGGAAAAAATTTTACCTGCTGTTCCTCAGACAAAGGACTACTATCTAGAATATATAAAGAACGCAGAAAAATCAGACCCCTCAAATACAAAAACTTGATTTAAAAATGGGCATCCGAAATGAACAGCCATTTCTCAGACAAAGAAGTAAAAGCAGCAAGTAAACATATGGAAAAAAAATTCAATATTACTGGTCATTTGAGAGATGCAGATGAAAACAACACTGAGATTGCACCTCAACCCAGAAAAAATGGCTGCTATCAAGAAATCAACCAATAACAAATGCTGGTGGTCCTGTGGGAAGAAAGAACCCTTCTCCATTGTTGGGAGTGCAAATTGGTACAAGCACTGTGGAAATCAATATGGAGATACCTCAAACAACTAGGATTAGAGGTTCCATGACCCAGCCATCCCTCTGCTGGTTATCTTTCCCAAAAAAATTAAAAGAATCATATCACAGGGATGTATGCGTACCTATATTTATAGCAGCATAGATGCAATATCTAAAACTTGGAAACAACCCAAATGCCCATCAACTGGATAAAGAAGATGTGCTTTTTCTATAAAATGGAGTACTACTCAGCCATAAAGAATGAGATACTAGAAACATTTATAGCTAAATGGATGCACATTGAAGCTATACTGTTAAGTGAAATAAATAGGACACACTTGGATAAATACCGAATAATTTCTCTGGTGTGAAAAACTAAATGTGTAAATAAGGTTCCAATGGTATAAATGGGAGTGTGAAATTGGAAGAAAATGGCTAAAGGGGAAGTGGGAAGGGGAGGGGAAAGGAAATAAGGAAAAAGAAAAATGTGAAAAAATAAAAAAATGGAAACAAATTCTTTGTAAATAGGGAACGATGAAGCAGGTGAAGGGAGGGCAGGGGAATGGAGGAAAAACAAGAATCACGATATGTCATGTAAAGGAACAAGATCCCAATGATAAATGTGACTGTATTATTTGTTTTAAATGTACCAATAAAATTAAGGGGAAAAGTAAAACAAAATATAACAACAGAATTTCACAATAAGAGAATTATAAAATGCAAAGAGAAAAATTTTTTCTTGTGTAGAAAAATACCGTGTAATATTTATTTTAGATTGATGAAATCCTGGGAAATGCAGAAATTCATAAGTAATTCAGGTTCTGAAAATGTAAGTCAGCTAACAAATAACATAAACAAGATTGAAACCCAAATCTACAATCCGTATTATTATGCTCTGACACATGGGTCCTCCGGAGTATCTTGTACTATTGTAGGAAAATAAGATGTACATATGAGTATAGTTTTAAGAATAAAAGAGAAATAATAGTTTAGGAGAATTTTAAAGTTTTAAGCCCATATGACTGGGAGCATTATAAAGATAGTAAAGGATAATAGAGAAAGAAGTGACTCGAACAAAACGACAAACCTGCTTCCTCCCATCCTCAACTTCGGGTAATCTCTGCATCCCTAAAAGCTGCAATCACGTTTGCGAGTTATAGGCAGAAGATCAGAAGTTGTCTCTCTGGGAACTGTACCAATCCAAGCAGAGCAGATCCAAAGATTATCGCATCCAATATTTCTACATGTAAGCATCCCCCAGATATCTTACAGAGGGCACTGTGGACTGCATGTTCTATTCATGTACTTCAGTCTAGAAGAAACCTTTTAGAACTCTGCTCTTAAGTATTAGCAGATAGTTAAGAATACCAAGATATCTAAGGAAATAGTCTTAACAGGAGAAATAAAAGCCAAAGTAATCGAAGGACAGCTAGAGGAGTGATGATCTTGAGGAAATAGAATTTCTTTAGGAGAAAATAAAATTTCCAAAGAAAGCTTCAATTAATATTTAAGAGATAATAGTAAATATTCCATACATTAAACAAGAATAAGTAACAACTAAAATGGAATATTCAGAGTGAAACATCTTGAAAGTTATGAATATGATTGTAAAAATAAAAACTGAAAATATAGAACATAAGATTAAGGAAATCTCTCAGAAAAATAGAAAAAAAACATAGAGGAGAAAAGGAAGAAAACTATAAATTCAGTCCAGGAGGTCATTTATCCAAATAACTAGAATTTCAAGGGAAAAAAAACCCTGAAAATTAAGGGAAAGAAAGCATCCATAAAAATAAGTCAACAAACATTTTGGAAACCAGACATGAGTTTTCAAATTGAAAGACTCAAGAATCATTCATCACGAAAAGTCATTTACAAACATAGCAAGGTGGAGTGATTATTTAATTTATTTTAAAATTCTAAAGGAAACTGACTTTTTAACCTAGAATGTTATACTAAAATACTATTTAAATAAACAGACACTTTCAACTATGAATTTTTCAGACATCACACTCTTGTCAAAAATCTCTCAATGGCAGTGCTTCAACAAAGTGAGCAAATCCATTGACAGACAAGGCACAGGAGCTGAAAACAGAAAATCGTCCCAGGATGTAAGTGCAAGATAACAACACTGCACCAAGCACAGAAAGAAGCAGACCAGATGGGATGAGGTCAAAGACCTCTGGGAAGGAGATATGCCACCAGTGATCCACCTGATAATTCCCACACCCTGGATGGGATTGAATCAATGGGAGATGATTTAATCAAAGGGAAATGAGTTTGGGATATAAAATATTGATAAGCATTTTAACATTTATTAGAGAACTAAGGAGAAAAAGAGAGGAAAGCATAAATGTATTACAGAAAGGAAAAATTATCATATATGAAAATAATAATTATATGATCTAATGGTTAGAGTTCTCTAGAATAGAATCAACATAATGCTATACTGAAGATAGCATATACTACCATAGCATGAAGAGTACTTTCTATACTACATACACTATATGCCTACTATATATTATATACACCATATAAAGCATATATGATATATAATATGTAATGCATATATAATTATACAAGGAAATTTAAATGATAAGCCTACAGGGTCAAAGATGGGAAAGTCCTTGATGGCGATCTGTACCCCACAGAGGCAAAGGTTCTGGTAGCTTCCTAGTTAAGAGCCAGAAGCCTCAGAACAAGAGAGATCAAGAATGGATACTGTGCTAGTTCAAGATCGAAGGTGTAGAAGAATTTGAGTATGCACTGGAAAGCTGAAGAGGCTGAAGTCTCACATCCACAAGCAGCAGTAGCAGCAAAAGAGGCATCAGTCTAAGTATAACGGGACTTCCAAAAAAAAACTGCAACAGTCCTCCTCCTTTTCCCCCCAGGAAACAAGCACATTGGGCAATGCCACCCACAATCAATGGAGGACCTCTGCTCTAATTTTGCTGGCCACATGCCAACCAGATCAGGAAACATCTCACAGACATGACTACAAGTGTGCTTTACTACTCTCACAGGTGTTTCTTACTTCAGCCAAGTGGGATGGAAATGGATATATATGTGTGTGAGCATGGGTATATATAATACACATATATATGAATTTGTTTTGTTTAATTTTTATTTTTATTTGCTGTACATAACAATTATATTCTTAATGAGGAGTTAGTAGATGTATATAACATATTTTAATTCCCCTCCCCTCTTGCCACCCCTCTGTCAACTTCTTGGCGCCTTCCCTTTTGCAAATGATCCTTCCTCCTGTTTCTATTATTTATCTTTTATTTTGGTCTTCAATTTATTTATGTTTTGGGTTTTTTCATATAGTAGAATTCATGTGATATTTAAGCTTGTGTTTCTGATTTATTTCACTTAACATTATGGGCTCAAGGTACATAGATTTTCCTACAAATGACTCAAGGTTATCCTTTATGGCGAAGAAATACTTAATTTTGTACAAATGCCACATTTTTTACCCATTCATCTGTTGATGCGCACATAGACTACTTCCAAAATTTAACTATTACTAATTGCGCTGCTATAAGCATGGGTATGCATATGTCATTGTAATATGATGACTTGAATTCTTTGGGGAAGATATCTAGAAGGAGAAGAGTTGGTCAATTGACATTTATATTTTCAGTTTCTTGAAGCATCTCCACTCTCAAGATGGCTCACACATGGATAGCATTTACATGGTCATAATACCATGAGGTATAAACACTATATACAATTTTCCTTCTGTATCAAGAGGCATGAGTCCCAAGATTCTCCCCTCAAGACACAGATACTCAGATTCATGAATACTCAAGTTTCATATCAAATGGTGTAATACTTTCATATAACATAGTCACACCCCCAAATATACTTTAAATCATATTAGAGTACTTATCATAATATAATGTAAATAGATTTATAATCTATTATTTAGTGAATGACAAGAAAAAGTCTATACATGTTCAATATACAGTTTCTTTTCCAAATATTTTTAATCTGTAGTAGGTTGAATCCATAGGTGCAGAATCCAAGAATGAAGGAGACTGATCATTTTGACCTGACTCAAAATACTACAAAATACAAGAAAAGGGGTAAAAAAAAGAGCTGAGATTTAGCAATAGAAAAGAGGTAGTATAGAAAAGAATGAAAAGCAGACACCACTTCTACAGGCACTGAGAAACTTGTATCTGGAGCTGAAAACTTTAAAAATATAAATATATGAATGTTGTTCAGAATCCAGTGATAAGATGGAATGTAGTTGCATCTAGGAGCACAAGGAGAAAAAAAATAGACCATAAGTCCCTTAGAAAACTTGAACTACTTGTATTTGATGTGTTAAACTATTCTACACTTATCTAGCATTAATGTGTGTAGAAACTGGAAAATAAGAAACATAGAAACGGAAAACTATCCTCAGGAGGAATGCTTTTTAACTTAAATTTTCAAAGAGGGAAAGATGAGATCTGAAAAAGGGAATCTATTTCAGTGGAGAGGAACCAGAGCTAACAGGGAGGGGGTAAAGGTAGAACTGAAATGTGTTATGCACATGTACCAATGTCTACAGTGAATGTAATGATTGTGTACTGCAAATATGTACCAATAAAAGTAAAAAAATCTAAAATTTTTGTTGATATCTTATGTTTTTTTAACAAGCCCCTTCTTTCTCAGTTTTAGTTTTTTACTAAGCAAAATTCCCAGCCCACCTCCCAAATTGTTTTATCATGTGACTTTACCTTCGCAAGCTATCTCAATGTACTTGGACTTCCATGAGTTGTGATGGACTTTGAGCAGATCCTAATGTACTCATTTTTAAAAATACAGAACTAAAATGCTCATAAACTCTATCTCCTGAAACAGCATGTAATGGGTAGTAAATTGCTTAAGAGCATAAATCCCATGTCAATGAAGCAGTTTGTTACAATCTGCACCTATGTGAAGCGAAGGCTTGAGGAACAAGGTAGTGCTAATATTTCAGAACCTAGATAGGTATAACCTTCATTTTTAAAAGATGAGATTAGTAGCCTTTTTTTCAACAGAGCAATTAGAAAATACAATAAAATGTTATACAAATGTAAAGGAAATACATACTCTTAACATTTCTTAGGACACTTTCAACTGTTACTGAGTTCTGCAGACAATGCTGACAGACTGTGTTGATGAGAATCGACCACCCTGCACAGGATAGGTCCCCAGCTGTACCGGGGCTGAACACAGGAGCCAGAGAAGGACCACTGATCTCATGTTCAGCCTGGTCCTGATCTTCTATAAATCTTCAACCAAAAGGCTTTCTTTATTCTCAGACAGCGTGCTACAATTTCAGAAAACAGGACTATAAACTACTTATAAAGGTATCCACTGTTGTATGAGGAGTTATTATAATATTAATAGAATGGTATATTTAATAAAATAGTAAAATAGAAATTAATAAATAACTGTATTATATCCAATGATTTAATTCTAAGTAGTGTTGTAGAGAGACCTAGAAGGAAAAGTAGATTAAATGGATCCTATATTTCACTTCATTTATTTAGTAAATTCATAAGAGTTTAAATATGTTCATGCTAGATATACTACCATTTTATAACTATGGAATCTCAGAATAACTTGTTTCTTTTATAGAAAATAAATCTTTGTATTCAGAACTGCATTATTTTAAAGAAAGAATTGTGTAAAGATAGAAAATCACCAAAAAAAGCACATAAGTCACTGACTTCAGCATATTTCTGTCTCTTAAGGAAAGTGTAATTCAGGGTGAACTTCAACTCAGAACAGTTTAATTTTTTTACCTTAACACTTGCTTTTAAAAATGAATACAATAAACATGTCAGAAAAATAGATTGACATAAGCATTAAGAAAGCAATAGCGTTGATCTTTTCAAATGAATACCCTACTTTGCAATTTATACCATCATGTTAAGATTTACAAAAATGTGTTCAGAATATGAAGGATACTTCTGAATTAAACTGTAATGTAAAACAGAAACGTCTCAGAGTGTATTCAAAGTGAGTTTAAGTGAAATATGTTTGTCACTTATCACTCGGCTTCTTTAATACGAGAGACGTAAGATATAAAGAACTTAAAGACTAAATAAAAGAGCCACGTTAAGCAACAGAGAGATGACCCTGTAGAGATGGGAAGAACTGAGGAAGGAGGGAAATGGGAGACGGGAGGGTGAGGCGGGAAGTGAAAATGAACAACGAGTAAAATGATACATAGACAATATGTGCGTGTGGCGTCTCCCAAGGTGAATGTAAGCACTATGTACTGCAAATATATATGAATAAAAAAATGTAAAGTACATTTAAGGCACGTGAGAAAAATAATAACACCTATTTCCCCATATTTGGGATTGCCCCTCACACACGAATACCTATTCATCTTTGAAAAGGCTTTACCATGATTATTACGATTAGAAATGATAAGAAACAAAACGGTAGTACCAGGGAAAGAGAACTTCACAGAAAATGATGATTATATTTAATATGGTTTAAAAGCTGGCTTTGAGTTAGTGTCTGCTTAGAGAAATGCTTGGAGGAAGAATGTCCTTGGGAACAATCATAAACAGAAAACTCTATAGACTGGATTTACAAAGAAAT
>NW_022900941.1:26390675-26409265 GCF_012274545.1 Fukomys damarensis | reverse complement strand
TAAAGCCACCGTTTTAAACACTACATTGGCAATTTTCCAGAAGCCCTGGGAACATGTCTAATTTCCATCTAAATTTGCACACATCTTTATTGCAATCTCATATTCTGTGAAGATTTACTCACTTTCATGTCTTTTGGCACTAGGGAAAAATGAAGTCTCTCTCTGTCTCTCTCTGTCTCTCTGTCTCTCTCTCTCTCTTTCTCTCTCTCTCTCTCTCAACATCTCTGCAGTATCCATCAGGAGTCTCAATTATATTCCCTTAGATCATTCTTAGCATCACTAATATTTGAAGAATGAAAGAAACCTGTACTCACACCTTTAGTTGTAGAATTTACCCCCAAATAACTTACATAATGGGAATGGGGTTGTACAAATTAACCCCTGAGTGCAACTGCAACCCATTGTAATCCTTGTTATAACTTTTCCCACCTTTATATTGAAAACATATTTTCTCAAGTACTTTCCTAGTGATGTTGTTAAGAACTGATAACTCATCAAAGGATCACTTACTACATGTCCATTTGAAAGTCTGTTCCTTTGCCAGTCATTCTTACCTTCTTTCTTTCTACTGCCTCCTTCCTCTAGAGTAAAACCATTTTCAATCCTAGAAAGAAAGAAAGAAAGAAAAAAAAAGCTGGACTAAGCCACACTGAGTTACTGCCCTCTAAAATGTACTGCCAAATTTTTTGAAAAATAGTTTAGGATTTCTTTTACTACTTTTTGGATTCCTTTCTCCCTCTCTTGTTATCTCTGCTTGCCATGAGAACTACTTACTTATATGAGACAAAAACCCATAAGCTATCAAATCCAAGTCCTCTTTTAACTCTTAACAATGATAAGAGTGATACTAACCCTCGTTTTGACTGCTGACTGTATTGAACTTGGACTATGTGCCCGCCACAGTGACGAGCACTTTCTGTGCTAGTATATTCTTCCACACAACAATCTTTTCTTTGCCAACAGCTTTTTAACAGCAAACTGAACAAACTGCATCTTTATGAACCTGACTGATTTTCCGGTTTGCTCAGCTCATGTGCACTTGGACACCTCGCAGCACAGTATTCTCTACTTTTATTAATAGTCCATCGTTCCTTCCTTAAATTCTCTGACTCTTGCCATGACTCACCTGGCTTCCTAGTTTTAAGAGGTGCCATCTTCTTTTTCCATGTTTCCTGTGCGTGTAGTCTGATTCCCCCCGTGACATTACACACCATAACCATTTCCATCTTCTCTCCTGAGGATGAATTCCAAGTTTGGAGCTCTTTTTGTTCTTTCATCCTTAGAACTCTTTTTATCTTAGCCTTCTCATCTAGCTAATTTTGAAAATTCAGAATCTTTTATATTATTTTAAAATCTTTTCCCCCTTATCTCTACTTTTAAATGTGCAAATGAATAAACACATTATTCTGTCTGTTTAATTGCAATTTTCTTGCAATGAAGAACAAATTTAGACTCGGAAAAAGTTTAGACTCAGAAAGCCCTACTCCTGAATCACTAAACTCAGACATTTACAGTGTGCTCCTGAGAAAATTGCTTCATCTTTTTATTCCTGTTTCCCTCACAGGAAAGTGGAAATAATACTGTTGCTGTGAAGATTATATGAAATTATAGGTAGCTCAACATAATAACTCAACCAAAAAAATCAGTTATCGTACCATTAATCTGAACTTTTGACCCTACATTCCTCATAAATCATTTGCTATAAAGCAGTTCCCACTCAAAAAAGTTCCACAACTTCTGGTCATTACTCAGTTTCCTCAAGTTTCTGTGGCATTATCACAAGCCATTTCCAGATATGTTTCTTTAGACCTCCTCTCAAATCTTCATCACACCACCCAAGCTCAAAAGTCTCTGCAGTTTATCTGATGTTCCCACCCTGAGTTATGTCTCTTCTATAGTTCTATGGATCTTTCTTCAGTAGTTCCCTTCACACATTTTTACCCCGATTCATTAATCACAAATAAAAAATTCAATTCACCATATAAAATAGAGATAAAATTTAATCCAATCAAAAGTTACGTTATTTGGAATCACCCAGTTAAAATCAAACTCTCCCTCTTCTGTATCTACATACCAAACTAAAGCTGTTACTCTATTTAATGAAATCTGACCCTCTGCTGGTGTTTCTTAGTTACATGTCTCTCTATCCACAGGACAGGCCACAGACGTTGTCAGCTCTCTTATCTTCTCAGGACACCTATCTGGTGCTTTACAAAAATGCTTAGAAAATATTACCTGAATTGAAACAAATTACATACTTTCAGACCTAATGTCCTGTATAATTAATGATATGGAAGAAATTTCAATTTTATTAGCACCAGAATCTCCTCTCAAGATGAGCTTGGTCTTTGCAAAAGGAACACTTGGCTGTGCTAATTGGGATGAGTCATCCATACGAGACATGTAAAAACCACCTGTCTGGGAAAACAACAGATAATTTATAACCTGCCCTACAGTGGTAGAGTTAGACTTCGTGAGTGACGGGCACACAAACTTGAAGTAAGAGTTGAATTTCTCAAGATGAGAGCAGGTTTGAGAGAAAGATGGTTCAATACTGACAGGAGAGAAAGATGCTCTCTCTCTGTGAAGAACAAAAACGTCAAATGGGAATTTTTCACACGTTGCCAAGTGTTGTCAAATATAAATCATCTTTCTAACAACCTCGTGGAATCATCAGGAAAATTCCATACTGAATCCCGGAGCGCTGTAGAATTAAAATTGGTCTGAAGGCTGAGGAATGAGATGATAAGACTGAACCTTACTCAGAATGGGCACAGGACGGGAACTGAATGGTTTTGATATATGTGAAAAATATTTACATGATAGCCTGCGAAAATCCTGTGTTTTTATGATATGGGACATAATACTTTAGCATGATGACAAAAATGATTTGTTTCTCCTTTCATGCCACATATATTGTAATGGCTCAAATAAGCATCATGTCCAATCATCAAAACATTTACGAAGATCCAGCAAAAGCCAGGACTCTGTCAAGTGGAAAAGCAGTAATGATAAAAACAATACTTACTTTTAGCAATAACATATGTTACTTACAATATGCCAGGCACTGACATAAGTTTATTATATAATTCAGCCTATCTAAAACTTAATACTAGTAGTATTCCTATGTTACAGGCTTAGAAGTTTAGAGAGGTTGGAGAATTTCTCCATAACCTCAAAACTAGTTAGAGACAGGTCCAGAAGTTAACCAAATTTTCATACAGATATTATTTACCAAAGTATTTACTTCCATCACCTGCCTCGCAAATGCAAAGTCACAGGTTCAATACCCAGTACAAAAAAAAAAAAAGAAAAAAAAAAAAAAAAAAAAAAAAAAAAAAAAAACAAAAAAAAAAAAAAAAAAAAAAAAAAAAAAAAAAAAAAAAAAGTAAAAAGAAACACCAAAGTGTATAACATACAAACCCTGCTACCAAAATGGTCACAATTTATCTGGACAGATTAAGCAAATTCCCTTTAAAATATAACTTGCAGAAAATGTTTGTAATTTGAATTTCTAATTTATTTTCCACAATAAAAAGGAGAAAGGCATTTTAAGCATAAATGTTCTGAAGGCCTCGGATTCCAATTAAGCAAGAATTTTCAGTCATAGTAGTCCTTGTTATCTTTAGACAAGGGAAATGCCAAGTCGACTGCTGCAATAGAAGATATTGAATAAGCCAGGCTCATGGGTTACATTGGTGAACCATGAATTTGCAATCAAGAAAAATACACTTAGCATTATGTCTAAAGGACATTTTTTGTGTCTATAAAAATGGTCTCCCTGTTTTCTAGTAGGCTTCACAAGTGTCTGACTTGACTGTGTATACTTTTTTCCCAAATGCCCAAAAGTAAATACCATATACAGCCTAATATAATTTTTAAATTTTCTCTACTATTCTGAATTAAATGGCTATTACATTTTGAGCATGTTACTTTGAGGTATTCCTAACTTGTAAACCAGTAGTAAATGGTTATGTATCGATGATAGGACTATTCTAAGAAAAGTATCATGACTGTATTTCTTGTTTTACCACGCAGTATCACATTTTATCCTTGGAAATCATTTAGATAAGAAGAAAACCCCCCAAATATTGTACAAAAATGAAGTTGCATTAGGTGTTGTTCAATCAAGCAGAAATCAGAAATTTTGATGAAGAATTCAAAACAAATGTTTTCTGGACAAAGACACTTATTAATAAAATTTAATTTTTGTGAAGAACGAACTTCTAGAAGAGCACAAAACAAGAAGTTCAAAGTTAATATAGATTTTAAATATTTCAGAAGTAAAATGATAACTGAGTGATCTGAGATAAAGAAATGACAGCTGTATATTTAATCTTAAAATAATGTTTTTTATTCAATCTTTACCATTAATTGCATCATAGGATTTAAATTTGTGTGGTAGACATAAGTGAATTTATGTGTTCAGACCTCATCTTTCTATCCCTTAAGTACATATGGCTTTCAACTAACAGAAACAAAGGTACTAGAACATAATATTGGAGGGCCTCCTTTGGAGGTTAGGATACAAATTACCTAATTAAGTCATACACTCTGTGTAAACAAAATCACAGCTACTAAATCTATTCAGCTCATAAACAATTATCTGAAACATTCCATTGCTTTGTCTTTAAAAAGAATAATAAAATGACACTGGGGCAGTTAAATTTATGAAATTTTGCTCTTTAGTCCTTAATTTTAGCCTTACTTTTAACCTATTGTATTTTAACAGTACTTGAAAGGGAAGACAAGAAATATGTGTTTTAATTTTTGCACAGGATGCTGTTTGGCTGTGCGGTCTACCTGTGATTTGAATTACCTTAGTGAGTGTGGTGTGTGTGTGTGTGTGTGTGTGTATGTGTGTGTGTGTGTGAGAGAGAGAGAGAGAGAGAGAGAGAGAGAGAGAGAGAGAGATGAGAAGTTTTATAGGGAAATGAAAATTAAGAACAGACTATTTGCTTCATGTCAACATGAAAACTTCCCTCATTTATATGAAAATGTTACAGAATTAAATATTTTATGAAAGTAAAATTTTATTGTAAATTGCTTCTGAAAGTTTGGCTCTTCACTCCCCAACTCATCATTGTATTTTCCCCATTTATTTCCTATTCCAAATTAAGATCAAATAGCTTTGCATTTTAACCTCACTAGCCATACTCAGACTATTCTTCATGAGGCTTTTCAGGTCTACATAAAGTAGTCATTTGGACCTGAAATAATCACTGAAATAACTATTCCGTTATTAATTTAAACAAAGAAATGCACAGCTGTGGTACTTAAGGCATTCTGCAGGTCCAGAAGACATACATAGGAGTATCCCAACATGTAAAACCTCCTTGCACTCCACCCCCATTTCTAACTGGTGACTGTTTTCTCTTAGTTCCAAAAATATGTGAGCCAAATCTGAATCCTTACTCCCAGTTACTAGGTTGATTGTTGACATGTCATCATTAAAGAGATTTTTAAATTTCTAAAGGTTATCTGAAAGGCTTCATTCTTAAAATACGTGAGAAAGCTGTAAGAAAAGCTTAGATGTATGGGTCTGGCATAAGGACAATAGACTTCTGATACAGGAGTAGAGTCGATAAAAGGCAGAGCCAAAGTATTGGCTGACTGGGACACCTGAACCTGTGACTAAAAGCTCAGACCTGGCAAGGACGGTAAGGTGGCCAGGACCAAAAGTGTAGAGACAGAAAATGACAGCAGTCACAGTGGGTAGCATCACCAGGAACCGAGCAGAAGTTTCAGTCAGTTTCCATTGATTAAAATCCCTGTATGAAGGCTTCCAGGATTATTGGAAGCACTAATTTAGAAGTGAGTAGAGGAAACCAAAAGCTATTCACATTGTAGCTCATATAGTACTGGGTTTTGCTTTGGGAAACAATGGCTGAGCATGTTTATTCAGAATTGGACAATAGAAGCTCTGAACTCCAGCATGCAACCCTGCTGTAAATTGTGCCAGGGTCTGAATAAACAGGGTCTCAACACATGGCCAAAAGAAAAGATTTTGCAATTCTTTCCACAACTAACTTTGAGAAGCAGGTCACCTAAACTATGTCCACAGTACCTAGGCTTCTGGAGTTCTTGAATAATTTAGGGGGTGAGATCTCTCCTTACAGTAGATTTCCTGCTAATAAGCATATGTGGGAGTGGAATGATACAGTAAAATAAGGAAATTATTACCAGACTCTGGGATACTGAAAAAGTACATTCAGGTTGAATTATCCCAATGTCTAACTAGTATGTGTTTGACAATCTTTACATTTGCTCTTTGTGTTCAGGCTGAGAAAGGCTTAAAGAAAAGGCACTTACGCTTTGAATTTGGAAAAATTCATCTGATGAAAACTTTCGATTTTTCATGGAAGAGGTTTGGAACAACTCTTCCTACTAGACCTAAAAAATATGAGCCAGCATAGCGAAGAAAGCACGTGCTGCTTCCAGGCTCCATGAAACTTTCTGCTGCCTTTGAAAACTGCTCCCCACTGTGCTATCCTCAGTGGTGATAAAGAATAGCTGTTTATTACCAGACTTTCCCCAACCTCCATCTTCTTGTTCCCCTGGGTCCTTATACTTGAAGACTGTGATTGCATCTTAACTGAAATAAATCTATAGAATGTCTGAGCTGTATGAGCCAGCTAAAGCACAACCCATACCACATTAGTACAAGCCTTGGACAGAGTGGACAAAAAGGTTTTGTGTTTTTGTTTTGTTGTTGTTTTCCTCTGAGGACCTCTAAATGCCAGAGAGCTAAGAGAGCTTTCATGGCCCTACCCACCTGTAACCCCACTGCATCCCAGTTCTCTATATACTTTTAGCTATAGGCACTTTGATCTTCTTTCGGGCCTGAAAATGTATCCCCCTGTTAGAGCTTTCTTCACTCCATCGTGTCTGTGTGGAAACTTCCTCCTTCATCTTTTCACTAATGACAATATCTTTCAGTTCACAACTTAGCGATCCTTTCTTAGAGTCAGATCAACTGTCCTAGTACATGTCATCCTGGTAAAAGATCCTCCTGTCACAGTTCCTGTTGTGTAGTAGGATTATAGACTACTGACTGCTTGCCCTCCATAGTTGTTCCACAACTGTAAATTACAATAAAATTGCCATCATGCTCTTTTCTTGTTCATCACTGTCATCCCAATCGTAATGCATGGTAGTTACTCAATGACTGAACTGAACAAATGGGAGAGTAAAAGCCTCAATTACCTGTAATAATTATGTCAAGTATAACAAAACTTACTGTAAAATGAATACACACAAACTCTAATACTTCTATCCATAAAATAAACTACACAAGTATAAAATTGAGAACATGAAGCTTAAGGAAAGCTCATATAAAAGTGTACTGTAGTGTTTTTGTTAATTAGAATTTTCTTCTGAGGTGAGAACATAATACGACTGTCTCAAGACAGAATCAGTTCAACTATTATGTCCAAGCTATTTATGATGTTTCTTCTTCTATATTCCAATTTGGTCAAGCAAACTATATAATATTAGTTTTGGAGAAAGTCTGGTATATAGACTTGTCAAGCAAACTATATAGTATTAGTTTTGCAGAAATGACAGAAAATTGCAACATATTCGAGAATAAAAATTGAGATGAAGACTATTGTGATACTGTTATGATCACTGAAAAGAATGGCCTTGTATTCATTTATTGACATTCACTCAGTCATTTAATTCATTCAATGAGTATGACTGTGTCATAGCAGACAAAAAATTGGATACCTCGATACATCTGTAAATTTTGCAATGATCCTTGCCTCATGTGCCCTATATTCTTTAAAATAAAACTACTCATTATATTTTGCCATAGTGTTTGTTGCCTCTTATATATTTTGTTATTATATCTAAACATGTAAAAATATATATTATGCTCTAACTCACAAACATAAAATAGGAAGTATAGACTACATGAATCTTCAACACTATAAAATAATATTTTAAATTTTCATATTTTAAGTACTATATCGCAAACATCATGAATGCATGTCATTCAAAACTGAAAATGATATGCCTTTTACCATTTTTAATCCTCTAGCAGAATTTTCTGTTTTATAATAAAAGCAGTAAGAATTTCAGATATGAGTTTATTTCTCATTCAGAAAATTTTCAAAGGTGAAATTTTAGTTTTTGTTTTGTTTTGTTTAGTTTTGTTTGAGACAGGGTCTCACTATGTAGTTGAGAGTGACCTGGAACTCACTATGTAGTCCAGGCTGGTCTCGAACTCATAGCAATCCTTCTGCCTCAGCCTCCCGAGTGCTGGGATTACAGGTGTGTGCCACCACGCCGGGCTCAAAGGTGAAATTTTATATTTATCTCTTGAAATTTTTAAATATTTTAAATACTATATTTTTTCTATTAGTTTCCTTAGTTAAAAATAACTCAGTGAATTTTAGTTGGCAAAAATACAACCTAAATGCACTACCTTGACTTTTTAAAAACAAAATTACTCCCTCTATGTAAGCAGTGTATCTATCCCACAAATTCTTTACAGGAAGAAAAATGGCAAAGAAATACACACATGCATGAACATGCACACACACACACACACACACACACACACACACACACACACAAGTCCCACATTCTCAGAAGCACACATGCATCTTTCCCTTAAAATGTTGCCATTACTCCACAGAAGTCACCAAACAGCAAGCCTAAATGATCAGACTGACTCGCCCAGTTCACTAGTCGGTTTAGAAAGAGAAGTAGGTCTTTAGAGGGAGGTAAGTGGACAGATTGAAGAACGAGGAGGGGGTAATGTTTTCTGAAAGTAGCTCTTAGAAATCCTGTTCACAGCCTGGAACTGCATAAATTTTCTCTGCATATGTTATTTCTACCTTGGGGGCCATGATAGCATATGCATTTTGGGTTTTTCAAAAAATAGATACATGTACATGAATATGTGCGTTTAATGCATAAATATTATGGTGGCTTTACTTTCAGGGGACTCTGGAGTCCCTTCAGAATTTGCTATAGTATATACCATAAATAAACAGCAACATTGAGAAGCCATATATTTTTTGAGAAAACGTAAAGTAGGGTTGAAAGGGGGATGAATGTTATTGCCCAATTTAAAATATCTCAGAAGTGAAAAAATATTAAGCCAAATAAACTCAGCAAGACAATATAGACATTTAGTGGCAGCACTGAATCCAGCAGAAAAAATAATATGAATATATAAACTGGAACAGAGAATCTTGGAAAAGAACGAAAATCACACCATGCATTAATAGAAGAGCTAGAAAAGTTAAAAAATACAAGCATGTTGTTAAAATTAATTACATATTATAAGAAGAAGAAAACATACTTCTGATTAGGTGGCCTTAATAAAATAAAGAAAGTCAGTTTCTCGAACACTTATAGGTTGTTATTTTGAAAAGAATGTTATTGTTTGAGTATATTCAGCCCTTGATGTACTTTGGTTTTAAGAAGAGATACATGTTAAGTATACTTAGTCTTACTGTACTTTGTAAACATGGTAAGACAGCATGATAAAAGCAAATGATTGTAACATATTTTGTTTCCCAGTTAGTTCCCTCAAATGCAGACTGACAAATCTAATATGAATCCCCAGAAATTCAGTTATTTTCAAGCTTCAGTACTCTGGAATACATAAAATAAATATATGATCAATGAAATGAAATATGACAAAATGTTTCATATCGATGTTTTCTTCTTTCAGAAATGTCTTTTTATTTAATGCTCTAAGTCACTTTTCCCATACGTTTTCTTATTGGCAATGTATAGATTTCCTAGGTCTGATTTCAAGTTTGGGGGAGCCTGGGGAGAAGTGGGAGATTTCTTCAAACCAGGGCTGTTCTTTGGGCTTTCACATGAGAAAATTGTTAGGAGCATTAAAGTATTCCTGACTATGCTGCATTCCTTTGTTCCGAGTGAGTTTTGGGAACACATCCTTTTCTCATTATATTTCCATAAAATATATTTGATCTATTCTATTCTTAGAATACCTCTGATGTGGTCTGTGAGTGGAGCACAGTATAAAAATATTTCTTTTTTATATGAGACAAAATGTTTCCATTTCTTAGACACATAAAAAATCACCATGTAGCACTCTAAGAAAGTAAAACTTGTCTGATACACTTTGGTAGGGCTCAAAACAGACCACTGAGGCCCCCTCCACCTTCATTGTAGTTCAGGACCTCCCCAAGGCATGGAGTCCTCTGCACAACAAAAGGAAATCAAGGAGAAAGAAGCCCAGCCAAAAGGACTGGGAAAGATCCTTGGTAAATAGGTCTAAGAATGGAAATTTATATTTAGAACGAAATGAAAGAAATTAACCCTCTTAACTAAACAACTTCTACAAGTTTTATATTGAGGACTAAAACATGATCAAAAATTGCAGTGGCTTGGTGTGAATAGTTAATGTTCCTCACTGGTGGTGAATAGTTGAAATGTTTGCTTGGTTAATTCAATTTAGAAACCACTGGAAGCCACGCCTGCCTTTCTTCCACTTTTCTACCACATGCACCCAGAGCACAGATCCAGACCTCACATTGTCAATGAGCCCTGGTCCAGGGCTGTTGATAGTTTTCGGAGCAAGCAAACATTTTTTTGAGAATATGTTCTACAGAATGCTTGTTTTAGACATTCCCTTCTGAGAGAAAATCTATCTAAAATCTAGTTTGTTAACACCCAACTGAAACAAAAAATTAATCCTGCAAACTATAAAACCAAAGCACAAAAGAAATTTATGATTAATTCTCTTTGATTGCTCATATGGTGACATCTATAATCTTAATGATAAATATAAGTTTTATGAGAGCAAAGATTTTGTCTGCCTTCAACATCATATCTCCTATGTCTAGAGCACAGTAGTTTCTCAATAAATATTTACTTAAAATATGAGGTTAGTGACTGAATTGAGAACCTCAGTTTCATTCCTTGTTTCTCTTATTATTGAAAGGGATATATACAAAGTGGCAATAACTGGCCCTTTTAAATGGAGAACTTGCTGATAATCCAAGAAAACCTCATCCCTCTCAGATGAGACAGTTGTCTATATGCTAGGGAAGAATTGCTTCTGGCAACCAGTAGTATCATGGTTCAAGAAGTGTCTAAATGTTTTTCATAGTACTAAGTGCAATGTTCCAAAAATTTTAAAATATTTCTGCACATTATTGAAACACACAAAGGTCCTATAGACTTTACCTTCCATAGTCTCACAAATTTAACATCATCAGTATCACTACTATTACTATTGAACCCAAATAAGCAGATGACAGTTCTTCTGTAATGTGAAATCATGCATAAAACAACAGAGAAAAGTTGTGTTGGCATTCCACACTCAAAAACATTGTCAGTGATGCATTAGAAAAGATAAAGATAAAGACCTAGTAGAACTGATAGCATAGCTTTTTACATGATAAATAAATTTTAAATGCTTAAATATACATTAAATGTCACTTTACCTTGAAAAAGACATGAAGTTTTTATAAAACGCAAAGGGTAAAATGTTGTGAGTTATTGTTGCTGGGTGCATGGAAGCCTACATGAAGTTAGACAGAAATCTGTAACACCAAATATAAACAGTCGAGCTCATAACAATCTTGGGAACAAGGTAGCTCAGATGTTGGAGGAATGTGCATATGTCTGCATTTTGTGTATCCCTAAGCAGCATAGGTTGACTGTGTGGTTTTCTATGTTCCCCTTACATTTCTGGCAGATAAAACTTTGCATAAGCAAGTGCAAAATTTATGTTATGCAAATTTCTCTCTTATATCACATTGGAACAATTCATGTTTTCAAAATGAATGAACAGAACTTTCTCTGTCATCTCCTCACAGGGAGAAAGAGAAACCACAACATAAATCTCAACCCCATCAAAACAGTATCATTTTAGCACAATTTGCTTTTGAATTTTAAGCTCTACATAAAATATGATTTAATAGATTTTAAATTTCCTAAAAGCACCATGTATCCAGTAGCATATTAAATTGCCCTTTCTCCCATCACATTTCAAATAATAGTATTCAAAATATTATTTGCTAAAAACACTAGAAGAAACTGCAATATACCACTCCAATTCTGGAGTCTTTGACTGGGAAGGCAGCTGGGGTAAAATATAGAACAGTATAAAACAAGGACATTATAATACCATTGTGGTTTTCTGTGAAGTTTGACCACTTGAGATTCAAAACTGATAAGCACACATATGTATCTAGCAGACTGCACCACAGCTACACATCTAATTTGAAAAAGTTAAAAATACATAATGTTGAATTTCCATGATTCTCCTTAATTTTATTTTCTGAGGTGCCATGAAAAATGAAAGCCCAATATTTTTTGCATATCTGCTTGTTTTGTGTTAAATGAATCACTGTTCAAACTCATATGCAGCACCTACCTGTTCCTCCTTTTATCTATTTTTTCTTAATTATGCCATTTATCACTGTTAGTGAAGAAATGAAAAGAATCTTTGTTATTTTCCTCTTTGCTTACAAACATTTGTTTCCTAAAGTTACATTTGCTAACCTAAAGAGAGAGTGTTCACCTGTTCCTCATCTTCACCAAGCCAATAAAGAGAAAGGTTCTATCTAACTGAGACAAAATAAATTTATCCTCACACACAAAAAAAGAAATGTCAACTGAAGATAATAACAGATCACAAGTGAAGGACAGATCAAGAACAAAGGCAAATACTTTGGAAATCAATATATACAGTATTATGTAATTATATTACATGAGCAAACGTAGGCAAGGTTCAAATTACATCATAAAATATCAGAAAATTTTCTAATGGCTTTTGCTTATATTAATTTTTTCTAGCTATATGTAACATTCAATCTTTGAGGATTAGAAAGAAATCAGACTGTATACTACCAAATTGGAGCTTAGCAAATTCTCTTCACTTTTTTTAAACTGTGTTTCACTAACAGAAATGGACAGAAACAAATAAAATAAGTGAATCGTTCCTTGTTATTTCTATTTTGTATGAAGAGAGGAAACAAAATCAGCCACCTTGCCTCTCAATCGCTTGGATGCCCCATTCCTTTGTGTAATTACTTTTGGAATTTCTGCTGTATTGGCACATCACCTGTCTTGTTATTACTTCATATTTTAATTAACTTGTGGTTCTTAAACAAATTTGTTTTGAAAATGAAGTTTATATTTACCTCAATGAAAACCAAACAATCTTACTAAATTCTGTCTGATAGCCACAAAAAGCAAAAAAAGACTGAGTACTTTTCCTCTCATAATTTTCGTAAGAACAGTGTTATGGTTTGTGTCCAGATGTCCCCACAAAGCCTCATGCAGTCATAGGGCTTTCTCATAGGCAGCTGAATCCAGAGTGTGTGATGCTGGGATTAAGGGTGTGTGATTATTAAATCAGTACACTGATTGGTTTGGCACCGCTTTAATCCCAGTAGTCTGGATAAGATAAAGAGGGGCAGAGAGACACTGTAAAGGTTCTCTTGTTGCTTCTGCTACTATGTGGGTCCCATGAACTCACTCCAAAAATAGAGAATTTTTTCTTCTATTAATTAGAAGAAGTTGAGATAGCTGAAAAGAGATTAATTTTCTCACCATGTGATTCATTGTTATTTAAAGTAATATTTATATCACACTTAAAATCACCTCAGATTTACTGACTGTACACATCTAAACTTTGAAAGAACACTGGTATAGGAGAAAGAATAGACTTTTCCAGGCAACAGATACTGACTCAGAAATTCAATTTGTCATCTCATATTTAACCACAGCCTATACTATGACTTCTCTAGGCTTCAAATGACTCAGAGATAAACAGGGGAATTTGGATTTTGTATCAAACACAATAGTGGAGGTATGATGTAGTACTAAATCTCACTAGCTTTATGTGTGTGTATTGGAAACGTTTATAGTTGTTGCTTAAATGACAAATTTGGTTTCTCCTTTCATGTAGATGTTCTATGCAGGTGAGCTGGGGTCATTTTCCTACTCCAAGACTCGAGACAGTAGAGCTACCATTATCTTGGATACTGATGACCATAGTAACAAAGTAGGTCATGTGACCTCACCTAGTTTCAGAGTGGAAATACTACAAATCTCCCACAGGCCCAAAAGGTGAGAATGTCAAAATATTTTTGAGTAGTCATAGCAACCTCCATCAGTTCAACATTCTCCCCTCCATTTTATCCATTATTTCTATAACTATAAACAAAAAGCACAATGTATTCAAATGTATAACATTTTTATTTTTCTCAGATTACACAGCTTGGAAATTTTTCATATATGAAAAAGATTTGGAAAATTTAGCCTTAAAATTTCCATCAATGTTCAAAGTAAAAATTCCAGATTGCAATTTGATATAAAACACTCAACCAGCATTTTAATGGTTAAAAGTGGAGAAAGGATTTTATTTCTTTGTCTTAGAAAATACAAAAAATATGTGACCTAAATCATCTCATTAGTAGTAGGAATTATGCAGAATAAAAGAAGATGAACGTTTCGAAAGTTGTAAGAGTAAGGAAAGTTTTATATTCATTAAATAGCTAAAGTTTGATGCTGATAGAGATATACGGTTTGATCGCCAGTAATGTGCCCATACTCTAAGTACACCAAGTGTCAGCCACTCAATTGCCTTGCCAAGTTAGATTTGTCTTCTCCGGTTACAACTTGGTCACAAACACAGCCAGACTCAGAGCCTTCTCTCCACTGTGGCTTGGCTGTGACACGTAAAAGCGATCTGGATTGTTTAAAGAGAATGTTTTCTTACCATACTCATTGTTATACAGCAGAGATTGTTTTAGTTAATAAACATCATTTTACCACTGCCTTCACATCAAAATGGGTCAAAGAACCTTCAAGGGACCATCAACTCAGAAAACAGGTAACATCACTGTAGTCTGTGCCACCATTTGGGATGTCGTGGCTCTGCTTTTTAGTCTGTTGCCAATATAGTCTGTGTTCCATTAGTCTCTCATATTCTTTGAGTATTGACCTCTTCTCTTAAACTTGACTTAAAACTTCCTCGGTTTAGAAGCCAACCGGTGAACTTCTTTAGGTCAACTGCAATACTTCACACAATGTTCAATACGTAGTCAGTCCCCAGAAAATTTTGTTTCAGGGACACTTATTTGAAACACAAGGAAGTGAGAAGAATTTTAATTGACAATTTGAAGCATATTTTTGAGTAAACTACCACATACCTAGAATTGTATGAAGTTTGGGGCAAACAGAAACAATCTACAGACCCAAGGCATTTGTTTTCAACCAATGTCGATTTTGCCTCCTAAGGAAACATTTGGCAACCTCTGAACACAATTTGCCTGTCACAGTTGGACCAGAGGACAGAGGCAAAAGACAAGGCTAAGCTTTCATAACGCACAGGTGAGCCCCCCCAACAAAAGATAGCAATACCCCCAAATGTGAGGTGTGCCCATATCAGCGACCCTGTCATAAGGAATAGTGGGAAAGCAGTGTGAAAAGCGATTTTAATACAAACTTGTTAAAAATAGTTTCTTCTTTCCCCATTGTTCTGAAAGACAATGATTTCAACATAGGTACCTCATTAAATAATGTAACATCAATAACAACAAGTGTAGATGCAGACACAACAAAAACTATAAAAAGGTATCACTGAGAAGATTTATTTTTCAGAAGAATTTGTCTAGGAAATAGAAATGGGTTTTCTCCTATTTTCTTTACAACAGAATTAACATTGTCGCCACTAAAAAAAAATGAAGAAAAAAATTTTTTTAAAGAAATAAAGAAGAAAATAGTAAGTGAAGTTCATTTGAGAAAAGTTATATTTATACTGCTATTGTATTTCTAAAACCCTAGTAAATAAATACCAGGGCTACTCCACAGCTTGAGTTCAGGTGAAGTTGGTCAAGAGCCAAATTCACTTACTCAAGGCTCTCAAGCAAAAAAATAATGTTCAATAATTTCATAATGACAATAAAAATAAATTATATAGTAATTATATTTCAAATGAAAAGAATACCCAATTCACTTACAGAAAAATCATAGGACGGAGGAACCATTGGCATTTTACAACCTAACCGTGTGTTTTTTAATTTAGTTTGAAAATGCAATATTTGGTAGTTTAATGCAAATTAACACTTGTTTGACAGTAAAACCTCCTCTGTTAGAGGCAGATTTTAGGAAAATCTTCTATCCATGACCTAATTTTGCATAACCTATGGAAATGCTTCAAAAAGCAAAAAACTGTTTATGCCTATTAAAAAACTTCAATTACATGCTAAAACTTTGCATATATGAGATTTTTTAAAAATACACCAACAAAAGGTTTCAAGGATATGTACTACACCCTTTCTTATATGAGAGTTGCTAAAGTTAATAAACCTACTTTGTGTCCTCTCTCTCTCTCATACACACACACCTTGTGTCTTACAGAATACTGGTAGAGAGTATATCTTTCTCTTCTTTCTTTCTTCTCTCTTCTCTCTCTCTCTCTCTCTCTCTCTCTTTCTCTCTCTCTCATCTTTTCTCTCTTCCTAAAATTAAATGAGTATGTGCTAATAAATTTGTCTTTATATTTTTAATCTCCTTGGGGTTTTATTCTAAGTGACTTCTTTTGTTCTTTATGTCTTTGTCCCTTACACTCAAGGAACATGTTTGAAAGCTAACACACGTTTCCTTGTTTCAGAAATTAAATTATTTTACATTTTATTTTAAATTTTCATGGGTACATTCAATCAATTTATGTATAATTAATGAATATACGTTGTGATCCTGGTTTATGTTAGATACTAGAAATATGACAACTAAATTAAATTCATTTATTTATTTATTTTGCCTACTTGTATTCTTTGGAGAAAATGGACCAGTAACCTGGCAATGGTGATAGAGTCTGATAATCCCTCTGATGTCAGAATTAGAGTTCTGTTAGAACAAAAGAAGAGACATTAAAGTTGATTTTGAGGGAAAACTCTTGGAGGACATGTTGTCTAAACTTAAATGTGAAGAATACGGATGCATTAGCCTACCATGCAAGAGATGAATGGTTAGTCAAAGTGATAGAATTAGCATCCAAAAAGTGACATGAGTGAGTGCATGTTTTCAAAATATGACTCTGTTTTTTTAAACAGAGGGACAGGACTAGAAGCATGAACACCAGCCAGAGGAGTGGCAGTTGTCCCACAAGAAGTGACACTGAGCCCCCCATGGTGGTGCACACCTGTGATCCCAACATTTGGGAGACTGAGGCAGGATGATGTCCAAGAGTTCCAGGCCAGGCTGAACTATAAATGAGACCCTGTCTCAAAAAAACAACAACAAAAACTGTTACTGGACTGCAATGGAAGAAACAGAACAATCAAAGGAGATGAGCACAGCTACGGTTAGTTAGGGGTGGAGAAGGAAGGCTGGAGAAGGGAGTCTCTGACTTGAAGAATTAGTAGGCACTAGTGCTTGCCCTGGAGAGCACAGAAGGAGGAGGAGCTGGCTGAGGGACAGAAGTTAGAAAAAGAATAGGATGAGTTCAGTTTCTGCCTTGCTCTATGTTAGTCATTGGTGAGAATCTGCATTGAGATGCTCGCTGTAGGTAGATGGATGGGTGACTCTAAATCATAGGAGAGAAACCATTATTATAGATACATTTTGGAAATGATGTATTTTCACTATTGAATGAATATATTATGGAGAGATTAAGCTAATCTTCCCAGTATGGATGCAAGAGTAGAGGGTCTCTACCCCAGCTCTTGTTGGCTATCATCAAAGTCTTTGGACATCTTTTCCCCTTATCATTATATGTTCACATTCCCTATTGCTGCCTTTGCCCCAGACTATACATTTATATAGTTCTTCATGAGTTACTAAAGCTTCTTCTATACGACTCTGCACGAATTCTCAAGTTTGTGAGCTGGAATTAGAGAAGCAGCCTAAGGCCAGGAAACCAGGATAGAACCACAGACCTGGAGCTCTAATGAGGTTGCTGCGAGTATTTATTCTGGGGTCAGAGCCAGTGTTCAGAACCAGAAGTCAGAGAGTTAACTGAGCCAAGGCCCAAGACCCAAGCCAAGAGTCTGAGCCAAAGCTATGGGCATAGCCAAGAAGAAGTCACAGGATTAGCACATCAGAACAAGCCTCAGAACTGCTGTTGAACCCCTGGTCCTCCCTCAGGCCTGGTGTCCTTTGGAGGCATTCCCTGTCCATGCACTGACGCTCCTAAAAGAATGCAAGCTATGAGGCACTGGGGAGCAACTGAGAATTTTCTCTGCCTTTATGGAAACTTTGTCTTGAAGAACACACTGAGAATCCTGCTGAAAGTATCTTAACTATATCCTGCACATTCTCTTAAAACAGGTAAGATTACTTTTTACAAAATAAATTTGAATATCATTTATGAATTTACTAAAACATCTGGATGTAAAAAGCAATATT
The DNA here is from genome assembly GCF_012274545.1 of Fukomys damarensis. Lineage (NCBI taxonomy): Eukaryota > Metazoa > Chordata > Mammalia > Rodentia > Bathyergidae > Fukomys > Fukomys damarensis. The sequence continues at coordinate 26,390,911 of NW_022900941.1, read as the reverse complement.
TCACACAAAATTAAAACACTGGAAAGTGGGACAATATGATGCCAAATTAAATCAGATTTCTTTCAAAGAATCTTAAAAACAGAAAATTTCATACTCTAGTTTGAATATTATCCTATGATAGTACATGATTTGTCTTCTCTCATTCACCCTCTTTTAGGCAGTCTCAGTAGAAACTCCCTAAATTTACCTTTCTTTCTTTTTTTTTTTTTTTTTTTTTTTTTTTATTTTTAGGTGGC
>NW_022900941.1:26380294-26390530 GCF_012274545.1 Fukomys damarensis | reverse complement strand
TAAGCTTTGAAGTAGCAAAAACAGCCCAAGAGGCCTGGCATGGTGGTGCACACCTGTCATCCCTGCACTCTGGAGGCTGAGTCAGGAGGATCACTGTGAGTTCGAGACCAGCCTGGGCTGCATAGTGAGTTCCAGGTCAGTCTCAACTACATGGTGAGACCCTGTCTCAAAAAACCAAAAAATACGGGCCGGGGATTTAGCTCAGTGGTTTGGTGGTCTGCCTTGCAAGCGCAACGACCCAAGTTCAATCCCTGGTACAAAAAAATAAAATAAAAATAAAAAAATAAAACCCAAGGAGATAAGTCTCAAAGGAACAACTCTGAGGATGCCTTTATCTTATACTTTCAATGTCTGGAACTGAAAGAAAATGTATTTCTGTTGTTGAAACTGACGTTCTTCTTTGTTATGGACTGAATTGTGCCCACTCAATGGTCTTATGTTTTAAATTGTAATCTTCACGTACTTAGATACTGCAGCTCCAGGGGACATATTAAGATCAAATGAGATCATAAGGGTAAACCCCTAAGCTGATATGATAGGAAGGTGGAGAGACAACCAAGTCTACACATTCATATTCTCTCTCTCTCTCTCTCTCTCTCTCTCCCTCCCTCCCTCTCCCCCCTGCTCCTTCTTCTCTTTCTTCTCCTTTTCTTCCCTTTATCCCTCCCTTTTTCTCTCTTCCTCCCTTTCTCTCTCCCTCTCCCTTTTCTTTATCTCTTTCTGTCCCTGTGTCTCTCTTTCTATCTCCTTCCCACTCTGCCCCCTCCTTCTTTTCCTTCCCCCTCCTCTTTTTCTCCCTCCTCTGTGTGTATACATTGAAAAGGCCATACGAGATGACAGCAGAAAAGGTGACTGCCTATAAACCTGGACAAGAGGCTTGACCAGTAACCAAACCTGAAGGCACCTTGCCTTGCCCTTGTAGCCCCCCAAACTGTGAGAAAATTATATTGCATTATTTATATCACCCAGTCTGTGGTGCTTCATTGTGACAGCCAGGCAGACAAATACTCTCTTCCTCTGTATGCTTTGCTGATACAGTGATGGCGAACCTTTTAAAAACTGAGTGCCAAACCACAGCCCAAAACACACTTGTTTATTGCAAAGTGCCAACACTGCAATGAAACATGAATATTGAGGTATTAGATTAGAAAATGCAACTCTGCATTAATATCATTTGGTTTAAAAGAAAAACACAATAACATATGTGCCACAGGTTCAACACCACTGTCCTAGAAGAATAATACCACTATCTCTGAAATTATATTTAAAAAGGCATCTGAGGAAAAAATAATAGCAGTTTTATTTAACAAAACTTCAAGTGCATTTCAAATGAGAGAAAAATAGGAAAAAATACTCATCTACTTATCAGTCACTCCATACACCCCTTTCTTCGTCTGTATAAATTCATGTGTTTACACAGACCTTCTCCACAGATATCTCTATGATTATTTATAATAATTTAATTACTAATTACTTCAGGTCTCTTAGATAATATTTTCATTGAAGTACATCTATAAAAATAATAGAAGTAGTAGCTGTGGGCATGCTGTTTGTTCTATAGCCTCCAGATTCCAAAGCAGTACACCTTGACTAAGGAACGAAGCAATAAATTATCTTTCTAATATGACACATCATTTCCAAGGAAGAAATTGGACTTTGGAGGAAGTGGTCTCAATCATTGATCTTATTTGGCCAATTCCTATTTCTTTAAATAAAAAAGCAATACATCAATGAAACACTTAATATTAAGTGAAAGAAAAACCAGGGATATGTGGATCTGATTTGAAAGGCTTTGAAGTCCACACAAAGAGGGATTTGGTTTTCTGCCTTTCACCTAGAATACATAATTGAAATTACTTTGGCTGCAGTGGGGCACACGGGACTGCTGAAGGATTGAACATTTTAAGAATTTTGAACATGTCTACAGTCATCTCTGCCTTAATTACATAAGGGGAAAACTTTTATTTTAACTTTGGCCAAAGAAACCCTAGTCATGAAACTGTTTTTATTTGACAAAATGTTTACTCTGCTAAGAAAAAGACAGGATTGTGCACAGCTGATGAGCCAGCTCTGAAGTGGTTATACACAAGTAGCAAGAGAGATCCAAGGAACAGGCATGGAGAAGTTGCCAAGATTATCATGACAGCAGGGTCATAGATCAAATCCATGACCTTGCAAATCTTGGGAAATTCGTGTTTACAAAACTCAGCACAATCATGAAACTTCTAAAGACGTTCTCCAAACAGTCTTATATTCCAGAATGCTACATGGCATCTCACAATGAATAAGATGCTAATGTTTCAAAGGGTCTGAAAAGCAAACATGCTTATATATGCAGATTTCAGCTATAGAGAAATCCTTGTCCCAAATCAACTGTTCATACCTTTTCTTTGCACAAATGTTACCCAACTGCCAGGCAGCTGAGAGATAAAGGAAAGCACTAAGAACAAAGCATGGTGCTAGAACTGAGATTTCCCTGCCACTTCTGGCTGCCATGAGACATTTACTACTCACAAAGGACAGAAGCAGTGAGCATCAACTATGAGCTCACTTGAAAGTCTCTCACACCCAATAAACTGTGTTGCATTTCAGAGGTCTGGTTGGGATCAACTGAGACCATACTATTAGTATGATTCCTTTGGAAATTCTAAGATAATCCTGCAAATATTATTTGATCAATAAAAACCCTATTTTGCAATGCCAGGATGATAAAGATAACTAATATATGCACAATTAAAGACTGTGACAAGTCTGGAATCCAACATCCTTGTCTCTGTTCATCTACTGTTTTACTGTGAAATCCAAGAATTGACACTGTTTCACTTCCCTGAATCAGTTTCACTTACTTACTCTGTTCAAGCCACTTTGCTAGAAAATGGGATCTATCAAGATAAATCAGAAATTTATCACATAAAAAGATTGTGTAGCCTTATTATGGTAAAATAAACCAATACCTACCCCATAGGAATACATAGGATTAACTATGTGAGGAGTCACTAAGTTTTAGAGCTCAGTGAAAACATAGTTTACCAGTCAGTTCAACACAAGTGACAAAAGCTCCTGCTGAGTTCCATCCCAAAAAAGGCAGCGATCTTTAGTAGGAGAAGCAAGAAGCAAAGCGTAGAACCTTAGCAACAGTGTTTGACAAGTTCCAACTTGTTCATGCAGTCAACTGGTTGTGATTTATGGTTCACTGAGAAAAGGTGTGCTTTAAAGTGTGCCATAAATCATGGATCATGAACAACATACTTTATTGGTGTTGAACAATTGTGCCTCTTCAGAGTCCAGGTTTTTACCCTTTGTCATTATGGGAGGTGAAGCGTGAGTCTACGGTTATGAGCCTGAGCAGCAGCAATCGTCTGGTTCTCGTGGGACAATGTGAGTCAATCAAGTTTCAGCACCAGGTGATGCTGACTGTGCTTCTACTTGACGGAACTATATGAGCTGAGTTTGTATCCAGGAACACTATAGTGAACTAGGGATATTTAAGGGCATATCAGAGTGTTTTAAAAGCAATGCATTTGGAAATCAGCCTAAGAAATAGGCAAACGGTTTCATGCTCCATTGGACAATGCTCTGAGTTACACATCAACATGTGTTATTCTGCATTTTCTGTTAGATGAAAACATTATGTTCTGCCTTCATCCACATTATTCATAGAATCTGGCACTGTGCTAAGTCAAAATGATCATGAAAGATAAATGTTTTGAATTGATTTGGAACATAGGGGCAGCCTCTGCAGACACAACTAAAGACACTAATGAAAGAGGATTTCTAGAACTGCCTCAGAAAGAGGTAAGAATTGTGGGATAAGTGAATTTGAAGCAAGAAGAATCATGTGGGAGAAGCAGGAGGGAATTAATAGCAATGTGTATTTTATTGTTTTTTTAAATTCTAAGCATTCCTCATATTCTCTGACCACATCTTATATCCAAAGCCCCTGCGCTATATTATAGAATATAGTACAATAGCACTTTCTCATTGGGTCTTTAATTTGGGGCTTCTACTTGTTTTTGAGTTAATATATTCTAGATGTTAGTCCTCCGTCCCCAGAATATCTGGAGAATTTCTTCACTCTGTGTTGTCCTTCTTTCTGGGTGGTTAGTTGTTGGATAAATCTTAGAAGCAGCCTACATGTCTATCAGCTGATGAACAGATAACAAAGATACAGTATTTTTGCACAATGGACACAATGGAGTACTACTGTTTCATAAGGGTAATAGATGTACCTTAAGGCCATAATATTTAGTAAAATAAAACATACACACAAGTTTAAATATCACAGGGTTTCTCTTATATGAGAAACCTAAAAAAAAAGATCAGGATAAAAGACAGTTAATAAGAAAAAAAGAGACCTTTTTTTGCAAAAGGATAAGAGACCTAGAGACAGAGGGAGGGGAGAAGGGAGGAGCGGAAAGGGCTGAAAAAAAAATAATTAAGATGTGTTATGTACATGTACCAACTCCTCCTAACAGATGCAGTTATAATGTACTGTAAACATGTAATAATAAAAATTTAAACTGAATAAAAGAAGACAGTACAACCTAGACAATTATTTTCACTTGATTTGTGCTTGATTGCTGACATATAAGTAACACTTTGGTGAAGGTGTAGTTTGTATCCTTGTATAAATGTATTTCTGCTGAAGATCTATCTTCGATTTCAATGAATTATAAGCCAAACCATTTCTGGAAGGAAAAATGGCTCAGAGATGAAAAGTATGATTGAAACTGTACATCAAATAGACAAATGAAACCTTATCAATTGCTCCTGTGGAACAGCATTTAAAATATCAGTTGACTTTCATTTTCAGTGACATTATTACTTCTTAGAATACATAAGTTTGAACACTGTGTTCAGCATGCGATTAGCATTGGAAAGCAAACAAATTGGATGCTCAAAAAATCTTTTCAATAGTTTTGAGTTTTCATATGATCCTATGTGTACCAGTATAATCTTGTATTAAAGTGAGTGCAAGAAAAAGTGCTTAAGTGGATCAAAAACTTGCAATAATCATGGAAGGAGACATTGATTGAAAAGTAGGAAATTAAAGGATAAAATCAAACAAAACTGGAGAAATTCATGCCAATGCCAATAAAAAAATAAATAAAGCAAGGAGGTTATGTGGTAAGAGTCTCACACATATTTACCTGCTGGTAACTGTCACAAAGGACTGCTGGAATCAGTTTACACAGAGACACCGCATCCTGTACAAATGTACTCCTACAAGGACTTCTGCTCAGCCAGCATCTGCTCGGCCTCAGACTCATGTCATTCTGCTCCTCATCATTGTGGCTAAAGGTCATCAAAACATCTGATGCAGCCTTCCTTCTTTTTAAAAGCTTTCCTTTGCCTCCACCTCTTTGAGTATGCCCATGGTTTACAAGGGTTCATGTGTTCCCCTCACAATGATATACCATTCCCATTGCAATGCTGTTCCCAAATAAAACGACTTCATTTCAGTTAAAAAAATATACTTCAAATGTCAGGTAGTTTTTCCCATGTGATCTATGTGGCTCAAAGTAATGCATGAAGTCATTCCAGCATCATCCACATATCTAGAACAGCGGTGAATAAGGATGGAGAAGCAAATGAGGTAAAAGAATGAACTTTGGGAGGGACTCACTATGTACTAAACACTTACAAGTTCCTTCCTATGGAAAGTCTTGTGTGAGCCAGGAATGTAGCTCAGTGACCCAGCCTTTGCCTGGCAAGCACAAGTCCCTGAGTTCGATTCTTGCACCAAAAACAAATAAACAAAAAACAGTCTTATGTAATCTTCAAAACAACCCTACGTATTGAATAGTATTATTGATTCTACAGATAAGAAAATTGAGTGTACAAAGAAGATTCATTTAAAGGAAATAAGAGAGAATTAGGTCAGAGGTAGTAAATATTAGAAATTAAATCCTCCTTCAAATGTTGACATATTAATTTTAACACATTTACTAAAAATCACAATCGGCCAAATGCTTACTTAAGAAATGTCTCTATGGACTTCTACATGTATATCCTTTCTATTGGATGATAAAACTAAATCACTCCTTGGAAAAAAAACTCAGAAAACTGCTTCACCCAAACCTCCTATAAATGATCTCAGTTCTGTTTTGAAAGAAACTACTCCCTGAGGATAAGTGAAGTAAGTTTCAGTTTCAACACTCACTGTCTTCTTGTACTGTTCATGAATAAATTGGGCTAATTGTTGAATGTGAGAAGTGATGGTTTTATGATACATATATTGCTGCCCTGAAATTGCTAAATTCATCATCTTTAACCAACAAGTTAGGCTGAATCTGGAAAAAAGAGATAAGATTGCCAACGTGCGATCTCCTATACATCTTTTATTCCCCACATGTATGTGCAACAGGTAACTTCAGTTGTCAAAGACACAAACTTGAAACACTGAAGGAGCTTCAAATATCATGTTACATTTCAATATTCAATATATATTTTAAGCATATCAATTTCTGCTTATACAGAGTAACTAGCACATCATGCATTATAATGTCATACTAGTTCTGAAGAACAACGGCTTTCAATTTAAAGAATAAAACACCCTCCAGCTGAAGAAAATTCTCACATTACAATATGTTTAAAACAATCTATTCCAGTTGTGGTTGGTTGTCTCTTAGAAATCTTTTTCATAGGGGGAAAAAACTGAACATTCCCATGTGAAAGTCTTTCTTGCAAGAGAAAAAACTGCACATTGCATTTTATACAAAGTAGGTGAATTCAAAATGATGGATCATTTCAAAAATATTCATTATACTATTTACTTACATAAATGCGGTTGTACAAAAAGTAAAAAAAGGAATGCATTCACAATTGGTTTAAGTAATTTTCTCTTGGCAAACCACCATATAAAACAGGGGCGTCATGGCGCCACAGAATTCTGAATTGTGGTGGCGCATCATCGGTACACATGGCATTAATCTTTGTCTCGTTGCAGGAGACACCCTTGCTTGCATTAGCAAGCTGCCTCTTAAATGTAAAATGGTGTAATGTAACTCAGGTTTAAATAACACAATAAATAAGATCTATTTCTCTTTGGTCTTTTCTCACCAGTCTCTCCAAGCCCTCTTCATTAAAATGCTTCTTTGTTTACAAATTTTCATGTAAATAACAACTTTCTATGAGCAAGGAAGGACTTTTCCAAAAAGTGTATGGTAAAAGAAGAAACTCAAGGACTTAATGTTCAATTTTTATTTAATATGTTAAACAATTGAAAGATATAAAAACTATGATACGGATGTGAACGTAGCATAATGATGTACCACACTTTCTCCCTCGCATTTTAGCCGACAGTCCTGATATTTTAGCTGTCTCACTGTTTTATATCACTTCGTGCTCTTCATGACAAGGGAAGCATTTAGCCATCTTTAATGTCTTCTAATTAAATGCCCAAAGCATTCCTAAAATCTCTTTTTTCCAAATATAGATATATGTTAACATAACAGACTTTTCCACATGCATTTTTCTATGGAACTGAACAGCTTTCAGAAACTGTCCCCACTGAACATAATGACTATTTAAGGAAACAAGCTATTTGTGTGGAAATATTAAGAGGAATGATTTTGATAACCCACATTCAAGGCCAAAATAAGGATCATTGGGACTTTTACTGAAGAAGTTAATGGAGGCCAGGCCATTGGCAAATGACCTTGAAATCCCTCGATGTTACCTCAAATTGGCTTCAGCACAAGCTTATTATTAATGCAGACAGCTAGTTTATACCATGAAAAGCACATAGTATCTCCCCTCGTTTCTCTCTCTCTGTGTCTCTCTCTCTCTGCTCTCTCTCTCTCCCCCCCCCTCTCTCTCTCTCTCTCTCTTTCCATCCCAACCTCTCTCTCAGCCCAGCTGTCACTCAGGCACTCCCAAATACAAAGTACAGTATCAATGGGGCAGCATTTTTCTACTTTACAGGTTTTTAATAAATATCATAGGCTTATTAATTAGGATTTTCTGTTGTCTATGAAAATTAGAATTAATCTTACTAGAAGATTTGCACATGTAAAGGTACTAAAACTAAACATATCCCCTAAAAAATTAGATTCAGATTTTAAACTGTACTTTTCTTTTGATTAACAATGACTCTAAGACATATATCAAAATCTTGGTTTTTTGGTAACTTAACATGTTAAAACTCTTTTCCCCGAATGCTTCTGAAAAGTGATATATTTTAGACCTTAAACACACACACACTGACACCCTCACTCTATCCAATCATAAAGGAACTGCTTGCTCAGTTTGCAGATACAAAATCACCACCAACTGGATTTCAGTATGAGAAATTTGAGTAAAACGTAGTGTTGCAAAATAAAGAAATAAGGCCTAGGATGTTAGATTACTTTTTGGAAACAAATGTTTAGAGTTTTGAAAAAAGCCAAAAAAACATATTCCTAATGATAAAGCATTAACAAATACTTTTTCATATGAATAAAATCTGCAATCAGTTAGATAAGAGCAATGTGCCTTTTTTGGCATTTAATCAAACAATGAAATCATATACACACTTCCTGACACAAAAGACAAATGATTTAATAATCTGCAGGAGTTTCTCTATCTCCTTGGAACTTTGCATACTTGACTTGTTTTCCATATTTTGTGACTTTAAATGGTGGGAAAATTATATTAAAATGCTTGTAGCAGTTCCTCTAAACTAGCATCCTTTTTGTTTTATTGTATTTAATATAAAAGCAGCAATTATTTGATTTCAAAGTTATGAAAATATGTACCTTATGAGAAAACAAGCAATTTAAGCTTTAATTGGTGTCATTTTTCACAGAACTGGCAAGATTCTTGCATCCCTGGCACGTTGTTTTTCTATAAAACTGCAGAGCTGCCTTCAATGAATGTTTTACGAACACAGAAGTTGTTATATGAAGGTATATGCATAGATGCCTGGAAATATAAGATTTCTGGTGGGAGTTATTTACAAAAGATGTATTTCATTTGTTACTGTGCATGTAACAACTCCTATTATTCTAAATGTTTCTCTCCTCTCAATAAGACTTCTTAGCTTGTGTCTGTGAAACATTGGGGCTTATATCTAAAGTAGAATAAAAGCAGGCACTTTGATGTGGAAAAAAACAGAACACTTGTGAAAAAGTAAAATTAATTTATAAATTGCTATTGTAATATACTGAAAGGCTAATTCTGGTTTTAATTAGAAGAAAGACAGTATAGTGTATACCCTGGGAGGCTTGCCTTACATTAATTATATAATAACCACAAAAATTTATATTTTCTGAAATATTAACTTATCATGGACACTTTCACTTATTCTGTTCAGCTTATGTTTGCCACAGTTTCCTAAAATATGTTTCATTATGGAGCACAGTGGTTTTATATATTTGCTGAGATATTTCTCAATTTTATTATTTTAAGGACTTTAGTCATTTCCATACCCCGAGAGATGTATTGTTGTTTCTAATTCAGATTCCCAGATATATTGTCAAGGTTTCTTATGAAAAATAATTAGAATACAAGTACAAAATCTGTATTTTTAAAACATATTTAGATGGTTTATGATCAATCCAATTGAAGAAATCTGAAAATTATTGAACTCTATCTAAGCAGGAAGTTGTTTAGGACTGTAGATCAGGAGGTATAAGATTTATTGTATTGTGTTTGCATCTCTGCTCTTTTTCAAAATGGCAAGTGTAGTTAACACTGGTGGCAATATATACTGTTACTATAAGCCAGGTATTCTGCTAATCACCTCTCGTATGCCTATATCCTAACAGTCCCATAAAACAGAGATGATTTACTGTCTTCCTTTTAGAGAAGGAGTAATTGTTTTTTAGGGAGTTATTTACTATGGTCATATAGCAAGTAATGAACAAATGAGGCCTAGAATCCATGTCTGGGACTCTAGAGGTCACTTTCTAACCACTGTGCTCTACTAGAAGCTTAATAAAAGTGCGTATTTTGAAACCTTGTTCTTGCCGTCTGTCCAAATTAAGTATTAATATCAGGAGGGATGATATGTGACCTGGATAATTGATCTACCTATTCTTATTATTATCATCATTATTGGTTTGACCTAATTTTGATTCAGAATAAACTATCCAATTCGAACTGAACTGGATGAAAACAACCCTCTCTTTGCTACTAATTCCCATGAATGTCAATACAAAAAGATTTTTTTCAAGGAGCTCAGTGGAAACAAGAGTATTTGATATAGTCAATTCATGTATAACTAACTCTTTAACTCATTAATCCACCACTGTT
>NW_022900941.1:26372187-26380228 GCF_012274545.1 Fukomys damarensis | reverse complement strand
TTTAAAAAAAAAAAAAAAAAAAAAAAAACTCTACCAAAATCTAACCAGAAATACTGGCAGGGAAATTAAAAATATTCTTTCTATTTTTCTGGAAAACCAACAAATATACTTTGAGATATCAATGCATTGTGCATCTTTCAAAAATATCCATTGATCCTAGATTCTTCCACTTTGGGATATGGATTTCATTTGTTTTACTCAGCGCTTTGGGCTCATCCCAATCAGAGCACTGCCCTGGGAGTCCATGAGGGGCAGAGCTTCTGTTACTTTTCTCTCTAACTCCAGATAGCTACATATTTTTCTGGATATAGAACAGGCAATGGTCTACAAATCTTTTTTTATTTTTTCAGGCTATATAATCTCTGAGGCCACTACTTAACTCTGATAGCATAACAGACAGTAAATAAGAGGGTGAGGCTGATACTAGTAAGACTTTGCATATAAACACTGAAACCTGAATTTTAAGTTATTTTAAATCATAATAGTAATAACAATTATATGTATTTTTATTTTTTTCAGCCATTTAAAAACATAATCACTGCTCTTAGTTCAAGGGCCTTACAGTCAGCTGGCCAGCTTTGGCCAGTGGGCCATTGTTTGCTGACCTCTTGTTTTAGGCAATTAATACATATGTGGTGACTGGTTGACTGGTTGAGAAACAGTGAAAAATTCATCTCTGTTTAAACTGAACGCATGATGTGACTACACATACAACATATGGTAGCCTGTGTCGTGACATTCACTCTTTAGTTTACAAATAATTACAAAGGGCAGAAAAAAGTACTTGAAGTAGTTAGTGGTAAGTAAAACCAAAATGGTGCAGCAGTACACAGTTAATATCACGCTGAGGATCTGGACAAATCCGGAGACCGTGGCAACTCACACAACATGAAACCGTAACATTCTATCCTCACCACTGTCAGGCGTTGGTCGCCTTTCAGCTGATCCTATGATATCTTGTTCTCCACCCTGTTTGATCTCCCTCTGGGAATAGAGCATGTCTATTCTCACATCTGGGTTTCGCTCTAGGCTCCTCAGTCAGACTCATTTAATTATTTAATTATTTGAGCGCACCGACTGCTGTACTTCAAAATTGTCCTAGTGTGACTCCTTGAGCAAATGCGATGACTTTTACAAGTCATCAAAGCGTTGTTCTCTGGCGTTCTTCATATTACTGTTCAGGATTGAAAGTCATTTTTAGCTAAGGATGAGAAAACATCTTGCATGACAAAGCAACCATCCACATAGATCTAGAAAGGCAAGTGACAGCCTGTGCCGGTACCGAAGGTGAGCCCAGCGATCAGGGTGAAGGAGGAAGCAGCCATACTTTGTCTTTTCCTCCTCCATCTTGAAACCCCAACTTCGGAAGAATAATTCAGTCTTCAGTCCTATTAATCCGTCTTAACTAGTCCTAGTAATCTGACTAAGAAAAGTAACCAGTGAGACTTTAATATAATGCATCACTTTCTAAAATGGATTTCTTAAACTAGCGGTCTTGAGAGGCACAACACCTTCTCTTCTGAAATTACTGATTTGTATGAACTCCAGGAGACAGTCGGGTTCCTACCTTCTTCTTGTTTCCAGCCCAGGCCACCATGCACACAGTCAGCATCATTTGTGTTTCCAACCTGCGTTACTCAAAGTTCAGCATTTCAGCTCCTTTGTAGTCTGAAAAGATTTGACTCCAAAAGGAAATGGTAGATGGTTCTGTGATATAGAGGGCTTAAGAAAAGTGCTTAGCAGTCACCATAATATGCAATTAAATATCTATTTGCCATGCACTTCTCACCTTTTATTATCACCCGTACTAGACTGTGGGCCCCATAGGAGGGGACTATTAGTACAGTAGTGTAACACAAGGCTCAGTATACAACAGCTACTCTGTTAAAATGCCCTGAGAAAACAAATGGTCAAAAATGCTTAAAATATAACTGGAAGATCATAATTGTTTAATTAGAATAGGAAACTTAAAAAACTCCTCTTATCCTACACAGTGACAGCTAAAACAGTCAAATAAATATCTCTGCCTTAGTCCAACCAAAACTTTTTCTTCTGAAGCAAGTGTGTGTCCCGCTTTTGCTCAAATAGGCACTAGCATAATTTTGGCCTTCTGCTCTGCCCCTTCTTCTCTGCTCCGTGTCCACTCCACAGCTGACCTTTCATCCAGAGTCCCTGTTACTTCACTGTAGCCTTTTCCCCTACTCTGATTTCGGATATTTCCATACATCCTTTAGGCCGAGTAACACCTCCCACTCCCTGAAGTAATCCTCCCATAGCAAATGCAAGAATGGAAGATATTACTAATGGTCCTAATTGCTCTTTGTCTTAGAATACATAAAGGGTTGATATTTTACAGATATGAAATAATGCTGTCACCTTGTGTATATACCAATGAGATCCATCTGTTTCTGAACATTGGTCAAAAAGCCTATATCTCCTGTAATGTCTTAAGAGGCCAGGTATATTGAGAAGTGGTGACTAGATCTGATAAACTTGAATCGTTTGTAGAAAAATTAGACCTTGAGTTCACAATGTTAAGTGAAACAGAAGCTTAAATATCTCATGGCTTCTCTTATATGCAAGACCTAAATTATAATAAAGACTAATATAAAAGATAGATAATAGGAAGTAGGGAGATAGATTTTTCTCAAATGAGAAGGGGATCAAGAGATGGAAGGGGTGCAAAGCGGAAGAAAATAAATTGTTATTTACATATGTCAATGCTAAGCAAGGAATATAAAGGTAACGCCATGGGAAAATGAATGTACTAATAACATTTTTAAAATAAATGATCCCTCATTACTCTGAAACAACAAAAAAAGATGAGAAATCAATCACAACATCATACAGATATGAACACTGGGTAGATTGTGTAGGAAAATACTATAATTTCCTGACCAACTCATTATATTACACAAAGGAAAAATAATTACGTTTTTGTAGTCATCTGTTAAAAATTTAACTACCTTATGGAAAGAAGAAAAGGTATTACATAGATACTAGGCTAGCTTGTGCAATCTAAATGTAGCTGGCCATTAGGGAAGAGATGTAATCAAGGTCCCAGGGATAGTAGCTCTCTCTGTGCCTTTCCATCTCTTCCTTCTCTTTCTCTGTACATATCTTTCATTCTCTTGCTTTTGTTTTCCTCAATTTCTCAGAGCACATGAATTCCTTATATAACAGTACAGAAAATGTAGGACATACTGGTCCAGGCACTTGAGGCTCCAAACCCAAATCTCCCTGAAGGGATTTCTAGTTTCAGGATTGGTTCCTGGATTAGTTCTGTATTAAGTTCCAGCTCTGCAGAAATGAGTGGGTGACTGGAGAAAGATTTCTTCAAAAGGGGCCCTTTGAGAGTTCCTTAAAGCCAATTCCATGTGGATGCACTACATGAGGGAGTGTATGAAATAAACATGTCTCACAGCTTCATCTTTTTAAGATACTAGGGAACCTTCCCCTGAGAATTGAGAAGACTAGAAAATAGGGCTGGTCACAAGCAACAGGTGACCCATATCCAAAAAGAAGGGTGATTCTTCATTTTGTTAGTTTATCTAATACATAAAGAATTGTTATCGGGTGGGTCATTAGACTTTCAGGTGATATATCTTATTTCCTACTCCTAAGTAAAAATCAGACATGATGGAAAAACACATTTATTAGTTGGGACTAAAGGAACTGGACAAATCTAGGCATTTTCTTGAGAAATGTTAATATTGTAAGCTCAAGATAGACAACCCACAAATATCATTCATTAGTTTCACAAAGGTGCATCATGTTCAGACACTCTACTAATGACTACAGATATTAAATTAAATAATATGTACACTCCCCTAATGAATCTCAGGTCCAAATGATTGGCTATGAAACAGTGTTCACTTCAGTAAGATAATTACTTACATAGAGTTGTGGCTTCATAACAGAGGAAAATTTAATTCAATTGGAACATCAAAGACTTCATAGAAGTAGCATCTCACATGAGCCTTAACAAATGAGTAACATTTCCTCAAGAGGAAAACATGGAAGGGTATTCTATGCAAATGGTACAGCACAAGCTATATTTAGCATTATTTTGTTTTTTGTTTTGCTACTCTAAGGACCAGAAACTTGAGAAGTAATATTTAAATCTTCCCATTTAAGACCAGATATTAGTCCACAAGAATTGTTGATGTACTGTAATGCAAGGGTTAGTAGATGAAAATGCTTAAAGCAATTGTATGGAACAAATTTTACTTTTTAAATTAACACTGCAAAAGAATTCAGTGAGAAAAAACTAACTGCAAAATATTATACTGAGATCTCAGAGGATGAAAAGATTTAGGCTGAATTGTTTTGTTTGATTTGATGTCACTTTTTCTATGCTCACTACTATGAATTTTTTACACATCTAGCAGTCAACTGCTATATATTTCTTAAGCACTGAAACTTTCTCAAGTTGGGCATGGTGGTGCACACCTGTAACCCCAGGACTCAAGAGACTGAGACGGGAAGATTGCCATGAGTTTGCGGCTAGCTTGTGTTACATAGTGTGTTCAAAGGCAAGACCCTGTCTTAAAAATAAAATCTTTTCAAAATTGTTCCAGTAGTTCAAAACATCCATAGTGTTCAGTAAATCCATCTTCAAGTACTGTGGCTCTAGCATGTGATAAATGAAATTTAACAAATATTTGTATGATTATAGATATATATTCATATATTTATATATGGAGTGCAGAAGAGAGAAGGCAGAGAGAATATTTCTGTTAATGCCTGCAACTAGTTGGCAAATATATACCCTGCAATATGACTACATTGCACGGGACTTATTGGAATATGTCTTCCTGTATCGCATACATACACATAAACATAGAAATTGGAATGTTCATATGTACACATGCATACATATTTTAAATAATATTTGAAATGCAGTTTGAAAATACATATGCATATACATACACACATTCTGAAATGCCATCATTCAACACAATTCATGATGTGTATTGAAATGTATCAAAGCAGAAACACATTCCAAAAAGAAATACTCACTGGTGCAATTAAATCATAAAGGAGTTTAATTTGTTCACTTAGTAGCTAAATGTTTATTTCAACATTTGGCCAGCAGTTTCTTTAATGAGAATGTACCTGGAATGATTAAATTTAGTTATTATTTAAGCTCATAAGTTAAGGCATTTCTTCAGGGAGAGCACTTATGCTTTGATGCATTTCAATGACTACTGTTCTTCAAAATGCCTGTTTCAACTACTTGGACTTTCAAACCTGAAAATACTCATGATAGCCCAGTTTATGAAACTGATAGCAATGTCTGCGGACATGCAAGATGGGCAAGTCATTTTTCCACGTAACATTATTAAGATATAGTTCACATACACAATTTTCCCATTTAAAGTGTACAATTTAATGCTTTGCTAATTATCCATGGAATTGTGCAACCAGGACTAGAATGAGTTTTAAAAGATTATTATCACCCTCAAAGAAACTATCACCACTAAAAGTCATCCTCCATTTCTTCTCATTCTACTCATCGAAGCCCTAGGCCACGAACTTACCCTATTCTATACATTTCTCTTGTTACTGGCTCTTTCACTTCAAATAATATTTTAAGGGTTATCTGTGTGGTGGTCGATATGCTTTCATTTTTATAGATGAATAATATTCTTATATGTATATATCACATTTTATTGATTCATTTATCACGTAATGAACACTGAGTTGCTTTCACTTTTGCCTACTACAAATAATGCTGCTGTGAACATTTGTATACAAGTTTTTGACAGATACATGTTTCAGTTCCTTGGAGCAAGCACTAAGTTTTGTAACCACAGTTGTATATGACAAATCTATGTTTTCCCTTTAAGAAATTATCATACTATTTTCCGAAGTGGCTGCCCCATTATACATTCCCACCAGTAGGGTATGAGGATTCCAGCTCCTGTGGTCATCATTCCTAATTCATCAAATCAATATATTGATTTTGTGTCCTTCTCTGCACTGTGTGTGTAAAAATAACCAAAAGAGATGTAAAATACACTCCCTGATTTCTTATGTTGGGATGCATGGCTAAGGTGTACTATAAACTCATACATGCCAGCTTTCTTTCAAACACAACACTTAAATTGTAGCAATGACACCATATACATTGAGTTTTATCAACTGTAAAATAAGAGGCATTGGCCCAAAGTAAACTAGGTCACTTCCACAGTAATTTGTAGAATTAATTGTTTCAATTGAATTCTGTCACATCCCAGTTTCATGAGCAAGCGAATCATCTAAGAAGGCGCAAATATTATTTTAGACCAACTTAATATTTTTAAATACAAGCCTCAAAACTATCTAGAGTAAAATTTAAGAATCACATCAGTTCAATGAAGGAAAGTAATAATTTCTTAGTACCTTTTAAAATGTATTTCCAATGTCTTTCAGTCATTTACTGATACATTAATTTGAAATACACTATTTTTTCTTTCCTAAAGTTAGCAGATGGCATATATTTTATAATGTTGAATGAATGCTAATTTACTAAATTAAGTGTATATTCCAACTTGTTTTCTATTTGCAAAATGAACTTGAAGATTGCAACAATGAGCACTAAAAGTTCAATAAGTAATTTAATTAACTGAGTTATGTAGTTTTTCATGTTTTAGTATGTTATAGACACATAGTCTCATTATTAACTAGTCTATAATCTTTATTATAGTGGAATAATACTATATTATAGAGGATTTCAGGTGTTAAATAACATAATAATACAAGTAATGTTATTGATACAAATTAACATCTTTTAATGCATACTGCATTCCAGGAAATATGTAGATTATTTTACATATACTAAGTAATGTAACCTTTACAACTCACTGAAGTAGATGTCATTAATATTCCTAATTTGAAGGTGAGAAAACTGAGCCATGTAAACCTTAAGTTATTTATCTTTAATTATATGTACAGAGAGTAAATATCGAATCAAGGCCAAAACCAGGCTTGTCTGATTTCAGTATAGGCTTCTGACTAAGCTGTATCTATTCAAAAGAGCTTTCACCACCAAAGAGGTGAAATGGTTCTGAAATACATACCCTTCAGGAGTAATGGTGTAGGAAAAGCACGATTATTTCAGTATACACACTGAACACATCATAGTGAAGAAATAATGTACCTCTCTTTTTGTCAAACATATGTAGAATCTCTGAGTTTTGATAAAATATGAATTCATTACTAATAAATTACACTAGCCTTTCTACTAATAATAATATTTAGATCAACAGATAATGAAGAATCCAGAATACTGTATTATGTTGAAAGGAGGGTTTCATACTTGAAAATGCTGATGCCAATAGAGCTAAAGAGTTTTCATAACCTTAATGCTAAAATATACTTCTAACCATAGCTGGAATCCTTATAAATGGCTAGACATAATAAACTGTTAGGAAATGACACTTACAAAATACATCATGTGCTTCAAAGTGACCAGTGTTTTATTTTTTTCTTTTCATACCTTTGGGATCTAAAACACCCAAAGAACATTTTTATTTATGTTAAGTAAATATTGAATCATAATTATACCTGGATATTTACTCAAAATCTAGCTTCTGGAGCATGTTACACGTGTAATTAATATTTGTAAATAAATGCTTACTTTGTGATCTACACCCTGTGCTACCCTTTACTCTTCTAAAATGCATTTTTGTCTAGTTTATTAAATTTAAAGCAGCAGTATCTTAACATCACCCTCCATTAAGAGTCAATAATATCTTCTATTTAGAAGTTATGGAACCCAGAGATAAAGGAAGTTAAAATAGAGGTCATCATCTGAGAGGTACATGATAGCGCTGAAATATAAAGAAAGGACAGAATGTTCTCAATTCTGTTTCAAAATTAAACATCTGCAAAAGAGTAAACCTTTAAATATGACTACTAACAAATTATCACATAATTGACAGCAAATAAGGAATCATTTACTGTTCCTCTGTTACTCCATCTTCCAGAAGAAATTTAAAATTATCTCAATATTCATGAATTTATCTATCATACAGTTACAAGATTGTTACTCTCA
>NW_022900941.1:26367546-26372102 GCF_012274545.1 Fukomys damarensis | reverse complement strand
GTGTATTCTCAATGTTAGAAGTATATTGATCTAGAGAGTTTTAGGAAAGGAATTTTTATCTAAATCAGTCAAAGGTATGTCACATAAACTACAAGATTTGGATAAAGGTGAATTGTTAGATAATTTTACATTTTATTTCAAGAATCATAGTCTGTGTAATTATTACATAAAGTTAATCTGCTGATATTTATCAGATATAACCTTGTACCAGATACACTCATGTTCTAAAAGATTATCTTCAGGCTTGAAAACATATACTGACTGACAAATATTTATTGATCATATAAACTATACTGCAATGAAGTGAATGGAATTTCGAAAGACAATGACCAAAAATCTAATGTTCCTTTTTTATATTGTTACATTTCTGTGTATTAATGATTTAAATTCTTCATAATTTCATTTTCTAATATGTAAAATAAATTGACTTCACTCACCTCCTAGGATTATTTGGCAAATTAAATTAAATTAAATAATACACACTTCGATATTTTGTAAATTGTGAAATAAATCACAAAATTGGCCGTATAAGTTGGTTGCAATTTATTTATATCAAAGACATTACTTCCCAATTTTTAAAACTTTTTTCAAACATTTATTTTGGCAAGAATAGACTCAATATATTTTAATAGGACAAAATAGTTATTATAACAGTTTTTAACAAAATTTCTAGTAGCAATTCATATAAGAAAAGAAAAGTCGCTTTTAGTCAGCTAATTGAAGACAAAAATTCATCAGTCCACAAATATATTCTGCAGACCTAGTTGGTACAAATATTTAGTGTGATCACATGATATGAATATTTATTTAGTGTTTTGCATTTCCTTGGGTCTACATGATATTAAAATGAATGGTTCTTTCATGATACTAAAATGAACAGTTGAAAGCCTAACTAGAAATGAGAAATTAGTTTCACCTCACCATTAATGGCATAATTTTCATAAGAACCCCCAATTCCAGGTTACAGAATCATGAAATCATCAAAACTTTTTTCAGCCTATTTTCTAGGAAAAATCAAACTTCCCTGTAAATTATTAAGATATTTTTAAACTGATTTAATCTTGAAGACAGTTGAAGGATGAAAGTTCTGAGTAACTTATCAGATAAGGCCTTTTGAAATAGAGGTAGGCACAGATAACTGAAAGCTGTGGGTAAATGACACCATTTACAAAAAAATAAATAAACATCTAGAATCTTCCAGACACCTGTCATAAATGCATTTAGGATGTACAAGAGTTGAACTCAAGTGTATTTGTCAATCTACTCAATAGATATTGGGGAGTTTTTATGAGTTAAGTAATATTCTAGGAGCTGTAGAAATATAATCTTACCATTAAAACCCTACCTTTAGGACCATGCTGGAAAGGATCATGCATTGAATAGTGGAAATAAGAAAGATACAGTTGATATACCGTCAGAGAGAGAGATGAACATAAGAAATGTACTATAAGATAAAAATGAAGCACCACAAAATGTGTATAAATTTAAAACTTTCAGGAGTAATCATGTAAGTAAAAAAATTGAGAAATTTTTCATTGAACATAGGACACAGCATGGCCCCAGAGAGCATATTATAGTGGGAAAGGAAAATTTCAGACCAAGGACTGCTAAGAGAAAAAAGAACATGTGAATGAGTTTGGATGATTGTGTTAACATTAGAGTAGAGGAGAATAAAAACAATCAATAGAAGATAGGTATGTAAATATAGATGATCCAAATTATGGGAGTCATTAACTACCGTGTTAAGAATGTTTGGTCTATATGGTCAAGTTTCTGAAAATTTTGAGAAAAGCGTAACATTGTAGATTGTGGGAGTTTTTTTGCTGGAATTATTGACATTGTAAAGGTGCTAAAATATATTAATATGAGAAAAAGCTAAATAAGGGAAAACTAAGGGCCACCCTAACAGAAAGAGGCAATGTAAATCTGAAGTAGGAAGTCAAGGAGGGCTGCAACCAACTATACGCATAACAAAGAGGAAAATATTGCTAACATGTTGTAAAGAAATGATTGGCAGGGCAAACCAGTTGGACTCAGAGTTAGAAATTCTATACTCCTCTCCCTGAACATTTGGCAGGAAGGCCAAGAGAAGACTATCATGTGCTCCCCCTCCACCTAGTTTTCACCTGTACTCCACTGACTGAAATCTCCCCACCCTCTCAATTTAAAAACCATTTCTGGTGATGAGTCGGTGTTCTGGAATCCCTAGAAAGTGCATTGGATTGGGGTGCACACCGTTGACATTAAAGTTTAGCATTTGCGATAGTACCTTATGAGGAGTTAAATGACAAAAATTTAGAAGTGTATTATAATCCAATGTTCACATCCTAAGCTGAATAATAAATGAAGACAATGAAAGAATAATCAAACAAAAGTCACCAAATCAATGAGAGGGGAAAAAAAAGTAATGTAAGACCCCCAAAAGGGTCAATAAATTTAGATGTTTCAAATTAACTTCACGACAGCAGTGCACTTGCACTCATAGCCTGTGTCATCTGCCATGTTGTCTCCATTTCTAACATTTTGCTTCCTTCTTTTTCTTGATACTCAGTCTAATTCCTTTCCACAGTATAATCTTCCATTATTTATTTCCTGTTTTGAACTCAGTAATTCTTTAGACTGGAATTGAGTTATCATCTAAACGTTTGTGCTTATTACCACATCTCCACGGTATTTCCCTTTCAGATAGCTCAGTCCAGACATGCCTAGAGACACCTGAGCACAAGCAGCTTCAGAGATTCTAACCAGTGATGAGGACAATGGAGGTTTCAAAGGCTTAGTAATTGTCTCCTGGGATCTAACATCCCACTGTCTTCCAGACCCCTTCTTCTTTTAGGTCCTGTGTTAGGAGAATTTTTTCTATTTTCTTCCTTGGGAAATATTTCAAGTTCATGATATTTAAAGACATCTGTGAGTTCAGAAAAGCCTAACAAAGTCTGAAAGACCATACTGCCACTCCAGCATGCTAGGGAAAATGAGTCACTCAAAATGAAAAATGAAAAAATATCTAAACATTAAATGAGGAAAATGTGAATAGAGAGAAGAGTAGGGATAGCCTTGATGGACAGGGGGAAAATGGTACTCTATCAAATCCTAAAGAATAGCCTTGGATCATGCAAGTTGAACAGAATTGGGGGGGGTGGCAGTTTTAGCTCTACTTTCTCTCATTTTTAGAATAATTTTGCCCAACATCATAACACACATGTTCCCAGTTACCATAATAGACTACATATGCAATGTTAACTTCATCATTTCAGAGCTCGTTTTGCAGATTCTACATTTTATTCAACTACTACACCCTCACCCCAAAGGAGACAGGCTATTAATCCCCATCCTCTGTGGGAAGGTTGTGCTATGGCTGGCAAAATGTGAGAAAAAAGGCTTTGTATTCCAGTTGCTATGCTAGCTGTGATACACACACATATACATTTCCTCTGTAGTGTTGTTCTTCATTAATTCATTTTGGAATTTGTAACGCAGCATTTCAGCATCTTCTCAGAGAAGCTCAGAGCAAATTTCTCTAGATGTGCAATATACTCATTTTACAGCACAGTCTCCTGCTCTATTGAGAGGGAACATCTACATTTGTACTCGTTAGGCTGAACCTTAAACTTCCGGTAAGTCCTGAATGAAAATACACTTTCACAACATGTCCCAGAGAATCTGTGTCATATAACACTGAGAAGAACAATTAAAAGAAAGGCTATTTCCCTGTGTGTATCTGATATGAGACTTTAATGGGATAAGAAAATGAGAAAACCCTATATATTTGATTAGTGCAAGGGAGTCAATTGTAGACAACATATTTTAATTGCACATCATTCCTTCTAGCTTTACCAAACACAGGTATACCTTTCTTGGGGAGAGTAGAAAGTTGGAAGAACATGTTTCAGTTTAAAATTTAAAACATCACGATTAAAGAAACTGGCAGGGAAAGAGAACACAAAAAGTTAAATGAATACCAAAGGTTTTGATTCTCACATTAAAATATAAACACTGTATTTTGACACTTTACAAAGAGATATAATTCACTATATAAACTTTATTTAGCTAGTACTGTTAGACTTTTGTCTAAGAAAAATGTGTTTTATTTGTGCTTCTTAAAAAATCATGTAAAAGGAACAGTAATAAAAAGAATTCAAAATAAATTTCTTCCTGCAACCATAGGAAACTTACAAATATATGCTTTCATATAACAATAGCTTTCAGGTATTATAATGCAGTTTTCTAAGAAAAAAATGCTTTGTGAGACAATATCTACATTTTTTTCTATAAAATGTATTAAAGGACCATGCTTCATTTCCACTTTCTTTAATCTCTTCCACCAAGTTCAACTTTAGAAATTCTTTGAAGGGACAAAAACTACAGTTGTTTTTCCAAGTAAACCACTTATAATTCCCAAGTTGAAACTGATAAACAGAGGAAGGGGACAAGAGTGAAAAATCTTCTAACCTATACTTAATTTTATTTAATCCATTGAAAGATAAACAATGAAATTATTGTATTAAACTATGGTTTTCTGAAACCTTATGAAATGTAAAAATATATTTTCTTAT
>NW_022900941.1:26362661-26367534 GCF_012274545.1 Fukomys damarensis | reverse complement strand
ATATATATATATAAAGGAGACTTTTAATTTTAAACTGATAAGGTAAAAATATTGAGAAATCCTTTTATAATCCTTTATATTGCTTATTAGTACATTTTAGGTATACAATACAATTACATTCATCATTAGGATCTTGTACTTTTACATGACTTATCTTGGTTCTTATTTTTTTCCCAATTCCCAGCCCTCCATTCACCCCCTACTATATATATAAAGGAGACTTTTAATTTTAAACTGATAAGGTAAAAATATTGAGAAATCCTTTTATAATCCTTTATATTGCTTATTAGTACATTTTAGGTATACAATACAATTACATTCATCATTAGGATCTTGTACTTTTACATGACTTATCTTGGTTCTTATTTTTTTCCCAATTCCCAGCCCTCCATTCACCCCCTACACCCTTCCCTGTTTACAAAAACATCATTTCCATGTTTTTCTTTTTCTCATTTTTTCTTTCCCCTTTTTACCTTTCCCTTATTCCTCCTCCTTCCTCTACTCTTTTAGACCTTTTCTTTCTGCTACACAATATCAATTACACATTTTGATCTTTATTCAAACTTTTAGTTTTTCACACCAGAAAAAAATGATTTGGTGTTTACACGTGTGTCTTATTAGTTTCATATGAGTGTGGCCTCAATGTGCATCCACTTAGCTCTAAATATCTCTAGTTTCTCATTCTTTATGGCTGAGTAGTACTCCATTTTATGAAAAAAGAAAAACACATCTTTAACCAGTCTCCAGTTGATGGGCAATTTTCAAGTTTTAGCTATTACAAACTGTGCCGCTATAAACATGGGTGAGCATTATATTGCTGTGGAATGATTCTTTTAATTCTTTTGGGAAGATACCCAGCAGGGAAATAGCTGAGTCAAATAGGACTTATAATCCTAGTGGTTTGAGGTATCTCCATATTGATTTCCACAGCGGGTGCACTAGTCTGCACTCCAACAGTTTTCATAGTCTTTATGGTGAATTTAAATATTAACTTTCCAAAGGAAATTAAAAACTAGAAAACAAGATTGTAAAATATAAATTTGAAAAACTAGAAAAAAGACTGAAAGTTATTTGAAGCTTTGTTGAATCATTTTCTACTTCCAGAATGTGTTTGTCATACAAATAAGAAAATGATATGAATATGAACACAAAAGTCAGTTTTTATTGGTCAATTTGCCTCTGAATATGTGTATTATCCCAATTTATAGTATCTGCTCAAGATCAGAAAGAGACTATTACAACTAAAAATCATAGCATTTAACTATGGCTTGTGTCTAGATGTACCACAAAAGCCTCATGTAGTTATAGGTGGAGCTTTTTTAGAGTTGGCTGAATCTAGAGTACGTGATGCAAGGACTAAGGATGAGTGATTATTAAATCAGTCCACTGATTGGCTTGGCACTGCCTTAGTCCCCGTAGCCTGGACACAATATAAAGGACAGAGAGAGGCCGGTCTTTTCCTCTCCTTGCTTTGCTACTTGTGCCCGCCATGAACTCTCTCTTCTGCAGTGCCTGTCTGCTGTGTCACTTTGCCTCCGAGCCAGCAGATTATGGACTGAAACCTCTATAAACTTTGAGCTAAATAAAGCCTTCCTCCTCTAATTTGTGGGTGTTGAGTTTTTGTTTTTGTTTTTTGTTGTTGTTTTTTGGTTTTTGGGTTTTTTTGTTGTTGTTTTTAGGTAGCAAGAAAAGTAACTAAGACAGTCTATTTTGCCTTTGGAAATGCAGTTTGAAGATTGACAGAATTCTATACTATATTGTATAGACTTTAGATCTATCACTTTCATCTATCGCTCTGCATTTTGTGTCAAATTGATTTTGACACATCACATTTGAATAAAACAGTGGTAGAATATGCATACTCATTTACACTTCGATATTAATTGTTCCACTTTTTATGCACTAAATAAAATGTACCTAATTGGTAAAATGCATGGGAATTAGGTCAAATTAGCCAAATATGCATTGTTAAAAAAAGTATCTCCTCATCATAGGCAATGCTACGTATCAAGACATATATAGCAAGATGTAAGTTATATAGCATTAAAATTATTTACATCTCTATGTAAAATTGTTTAAATAAACTATTCTCTCCCATCAAGAAAAGCAAGATAAAGTTTTACTACATTTAGAGATGTTTAGTAAATATGATTTGTCTTTATTTTCTGACTGAAAGAAGTGACTGCCCAAGTCAAGCACCAGTAAGTGAGCAGGCTAGAACCTGGGTACACTATGGAGTTTGGGCAGTTCACACTTCAGGTAGCCAAGATTCCTTTCAAGGTCAGTGAACTTTACCAGAAAAGCTATGAGAAAGGGTGAAGAAGAATAAGATCATAGCCAATTAACTCACTTTAAAGAAAATCTTTAAAAATAGCTATTTACCCTTTGGTTGGTCAAAATCATGCTTCTCCAAATAATATAGCTTTTCAAAAGTAGGGAGTAGGTGCTCAGTTAGCAACCAGTTTTCTCGATGCTATCAAATCACAGCATAAAAAGTCTTTTACATTAAACAATTAGTTTACTGTCAGTATAAAAGTGGTTTTAAGTAGAAATTTGAAAATCCCTTAGCAGCCTACTATATACCATAGTTTTTAATACCAGGATATTTTTACATTTTGAAAACATTTTCATGTTAATCTTGTTTAAGGGGAAGTAGTCAGGGTATTCACACATTTGTTAATGACATTGACTTAAAGGCAAATAGCAAGTCATTATTCATCTGGAGGTCAAAAGACCTCAATCCATGAGACATTTTTGTTCTTAAAAAGGAAATGATATTGGACCCTGACCTTACCAATGGCCAGAGTCAATATGCAGTTTTAAAATATAGAGTTCAGGAAAGCTCCCTGGTCTTCTTAACACCTATTCACTTTTACACAACTGTAGAAAGTGTTATTTAAAATTGAACACTTTGACCTAGATATTTCAGTGTTGGGAAGACCTATTTTATGCATTGTAAGAGTTTTAGCAATGTCTTCATTACTTTTTATTAGTAGGATTCAATACCTGCCACCCGCTACTTAAAGAAGGAGAGATTTATTTTGACGCAGAGTAACAGTCCATAATTGGCTGGCTGTAGGGCAGAATGACATGGAAAAGGGGTGTGGAGAAACAGCTGCTCATCTGTGGGTGAGTGAGAAGCAGAGAGTCAAGGGAAGAGGCGGAAAGGGAGAGATACCTCCCCAGGTCATACCCCCCATGACCCAACTCTTCTGATCAAAACCCACTTTCTAACAGCAAGTTAACTAGAATGCCTATAATCCAACCACCCTACATCCATATGAAGCTTTGGGGGCCAATTTACATCTAAACCATAACAAGCAACAGCCCTGACTTCTACCTACTAGATGCCAGTAGCATTCCTCTCCTCTAAATTGGGGCAAGTAAAAATATCTCCATAGAGCACATATGACCCCATAGGAGTCAAAATTGCTGCTTTAGAGAAATATTGCTGCAGGGAGAGAGGAAGGATAGCTGTGAAAGGTAGGCTCAAAAGGGGTGAGGATTTAGCTCAGTGATTCTGCCACCTACCTCACAAGCAAGTAAGTACAAGGTCTTGAGTTCGATTGCCGGTATTAAAAAAAAAAAGTAGGGTCAAGGAGGTAAGTAAGAAGAAAACTTTACAAGAAAAAAAAAGAGATAGAATTGAGGTTTTGGGGGTTTATTTTGTTAGCAGGGATTGAACTCAGGTCCTTGCATTTGTGAGGCTCTCACCAGAACCACTAAGCTAAATCGCCAGTAAAAAAAAGATAGAATTAAGACAAAACAACTAATTGCATGGTGTTCCAAGGTTGTTTGGTATAGGAACATCAAGAAATACAGTATGAACATCAGTAGAATGTGAACATCGGTACAATGTGAATAGCAAATATTTTAATTTGCATTAACACTGAGATGCTTTATAGTGAGAGCATTCCTACCACTGAGACAAATAAGTTAAATAATGTTTCTGGTGGTGATCCTGTGTAATTAAGAAAGTGTTAAAAGAATTTAGTGTAGCTGTTATTGTTTTGTATCAGCTAGGGTTCACTAGAAAAATAGACTTAATATAAAATACTTATACAACATAGTCTAGTGGGAATCCATATTGGAAAGCCAAAGGGTCTGAGCTGAAAGCCTGAAGCAAGTGGAGACAAATGTCCAAAGGCAATGGTGAAGACCAGAGTTTCTCCAAAGAGGAAAAAACAAAAACTTCCTTGTTTTTTCCCTTTTTATTCCATTCAGACTACAAACCTATTGGTTGGTACGACCCACATCTGAGGTAAGTCTTCCCCCTTCAGTTTGCAGCCTACACATCAATCATCTACAGGCACACCCAGAATTGTGCTCCACTATTCCGCCAGGCATGTGATAAACCATTCCTGTTGACATCACAATTAACTGTCACAGGTTTAGATACAAATATCCCCAGAGGTCTCGTGTTCTAGACCTTTGTAAGGTAATAAGATCGCTGAAAGCGCAATACTCATCATATACTCATCAATAGATCAATCCACTGATGAGTTGATAGCTTACTGCTCTACTAGGAGTTGACCCTGAATTGAGGTGCATCTTTGAGACATAATTTGGAAAGGTGTATTTTTTTGTCCCCTGTTCTGCATTTCTCTGCTTCCTGGCTATCACAAATTGAGCAGCTTTTCTCCACTATGTGATTTTTGCCCTGGAATCAGACTACCATGGACTGAACCCATTGAAATCTTGAGCCAAAATAAACCTCTCCCTTAAATTGCAAGCATAGACTATTTTGTCCCAGATATAAAAAAGCAATTAACAGGGCCGGGGATTTAGCTCAGCGGTTCGGTGGCCTGCCTTGCAAGTGCAAGGACTGGAGTTCAATCCCCAGTACCAAAAAAAAAAAAAAAAAAAAAAAAAA
>NW_022900941.1:26360554-26362591 GCF_012274545.1 Fukomys damarensis | reverse complement strand
CAAAAAAAAAAAAAAAAAAAAAAAAAAAAGTAATTAACACATTAACCCACCAATAGAAAACTATTACATATTTAAGGATGATTTTTATCAAAATGTGAAATTTTTAAAAATTTAGGCCAATTTATATTTGTTTGTAAAGAAATGTCTCTGTATTGATATATGTCTTAAATTTTTCAATAAAACATTGATTCATAATATTTTCTTTTTTGGTAATTGTTTAACTTATGGTTCAGAAAGAGACATTATCTATAAAGGGGATGAATGTTTAATCCCTTTGTAAATTCCTATTATATTATTACACATAAGGTTGGGCTTGATGGCCTTACCAAAGATGAATCTTGTCAGCTACTTCCTGGTCAAGGATACTTAGAAGATTGCTGGGTAAAGGCATATATTTGGACAAGAAATGTTTCTACTATTCAATTCCAGAGTTTAAATGAACAAAACTCTGTGCAGAGAGAACTTGCATAGTAAAACCAAAGTAAGAAAGTTAGATAGAGAGGGACGCAGAGGAAACAAAGTGCTCACAAACTAAACCGAAAGAAAGGAAATCTGGCAAGAGTCAGAATGGAGGAGACTAGAGATCAGACGGGTGTGTATAGATTGGTACTCTAATGTGAGAAGCAAATTGGTCTCAGAAAAATTAAATAAATGGCCAAGCCCAATTCTAAATTTTTATTGTCAATCTGAAATGGGGTCATGGGAGTAAGTAAAGATTTGGGCAAGGTCTCAGTTTTTTTTATCATGATGTTGTATAGACCTCACTCATTGCTGAGATTGTGAGGAAGGAGTTGGGACAAGAAATTAGAGAGGAAGCACATGAGGGACTGGAATTAAGTGAATAAAATTATGGTCCCTATTCGCCTGTGCTTTAGGCATTAAAATCAGTAGACACAGACATCAGTTTGGAGCTCAGCTATATCACTTACTAGGTATGTCATTTTGACAAATTAGCTAACTTTTCTGATCCTTGGTTCTCATGTATGAAATAAGCACATATACTAAATAAAATCCAAGTGAGAAAAACATTCACATTTGATCACATTTGTACCGGTGAAGAGCTGCCAATCCTCACTTAGTCATGGTTCTAAACAAAGGTGAGTTAGACAAGGGCAAGGTTGTGTAAGTGACTGCTTGTGATAGTTTGGACTTTCCCATGTGAGTATATTGTAACTTCTCATAATATATGTCTCTTTATCTTAAGTTTTATGCTTTTATTGAGAGAACCGGCCAACTGAGAAATCTCATTTTTCATTAATTTTCCAATAATATAACCCTGCATTTTTTGTGATTAAATTTTCTGGATGCACTTTGGGTGCTACGGGAATGTTTTACAGTACCTCTCTTAGAAGCACTGAGGCTTGAGGGTCCTGAGGCCTGTGTGATTTGGGGGAGCTTTTAAAGGAAAAAATAGAAACCTATTAATTTAGAAAAAGGGATGAAAAAGAAAAAGTATTTAGAATTAAAAAGAAGTACACATTTTTAAAATGAGAAACTTTAAAACAAGGCATTGGAAGGATCTGTTGTAAATGAATAGCCTTGAAACTTAAATTTTATTAGTTTCATGGTTCTTCTAACCCTGTGGCCAGAAGGGGATTAAGGAAGATCATGCAAGAAAAATGTAATACCTAGCATTAAGAACTTATCTTCAGTAAATGTGAGGATGATTATTTTTGTCAAAGTAATCAATAATAATGATTATCTAGCACGTACCAAGTATATGACACTAGAGGATTTTTGAAAGATTTGAAGGAAGGCTAAAATAATGGGTCAGACATCCTAAATCCTGTTCATTGTCTTTCCCTGAGAAGCTGCCTTTGGCAGCCCATCATGCAGAGCGAGAAGCTGGAATAGGAAAAAGCTTCAGGTGAGGAATGAGAACCCATTTTGATTTGCCTCAAAAGAAGAGTGGGCCTTAGGAAGGAGATGTCCAAGACAAACTGTCTTGTGGGGCTATAAAAATAAGACATTGATGATAGAGCCACTTGCTGGAAATATTCACAATACGATTACAATACAATGTAATCAAATATATAT